>NC_067399.1:519762491-520062491 GCF_016432865.1 Antechinus flavipes
TCCTTTTATCCATGTAGTCTATAATATACAATATCACATCAATTTTTCCTTCTATTGGTCTTCATCCAAAAACTCTCTACCATGTTTTCCTACTAAAGTTCCTATATCTCTTCACTAGAACATGTTTTTAACACAGTAATATTTGGAGATCTTCTTTATCTAAAATCTGCTCTTTCTAAATGGGACATGCTGTGTGGCTCAGGAGAATGAGAACTGTTCTCAGAGCTGTTGGTGACTCTAGGTAAACCCAGTGCTTTACAAAATGACCTAAGATGGTAAGTTGCAGGGAAAGTACTGACCAGCTTTGTTAGAGAAGGCTTTTTCATTCACTAGTTCCCTAAATCAAATCCCTAACTCAGAGAAAAGTGAGGGGCCATTAAGTTGTACATAAGAATCTCTTCACATCATATATTGACTTGGCTTTAAAATGTAATGTTATCTATGTTTCATTACATTTTAATTTATCTTATGAAATATTTCCCAATTATATTTTAAACTGGTTTCTTTACACCCGAGTATGTCTGAGGTGGTTTGGAGGAAGGAATATGTTTGTATATCTCATCCCTAAATACATGAAACCATAGGAGCACCCCCTTTCTTTTTGCTCTTCCATATACATCCTCTAATCTTAATTCTATTACAACTCAGTGATTCTTATATGAATTTGTCCCCCTCCTTTAGAATCTTTAATCACTTTGTTATCCATACTTTATATAATTGGCTATAGACATAGAAGATCATGAGTTTCATTGCTGGCTGCCTCCTTGGATAGCATTACTTAGTGTTCCTCTCTATTGATTTTTCTTCATGTTATACCTGTGACTATCCATAGAATTTGCATTGACAGATGTATCTAACTTTTTGGTTTCCCTTACTTTTCCAATTAACCTGCCTCCATAAGATTTTTAAATCTTTAGACAAATACATTTTTACCAGCCCTCATTAGCTATGCTCCAATTCAGTTCAATAAACATTCATTAAATATCTGTTAAATGCAAAGCAGTGTGTAAATTAGTGGAGATCCAAAAGGGAAAAAAAATGCCTCTGCTCTAAAGATTAGATTGTGAGAAGAAATCAGGCTAGAAAGAATAAGGAAGAGAGCAGCAAAAACCAGAAATATGAAAAGCTTGGGATTGGTGCCAGGTCTAAGTCTAAAAGAAACCAGAGGATTTTTAAGAGGTAGAGGGGAAGAGGGAACACATTCTAGCCATGTAGGAAAACCTGTTTAAAAGCACAAAGATGGACAATGGAACATCAAGTTTGGAGTTCACCTAGGAAGTCAATTTGGCAAGAACATTGGGGGCATGTGGGACAGAGATATAAAATAAGTCTTGAAAGACAAGTTGAAGTCAGATTGTGGAGAGCTTTAAGTCCCAGGCATCTGTAACATTTATTCTTAGAGATAAGTAAGAATCAGTAAAGACTTTTGAGCCAGAGCACAACATGATTAAAATTATACCTTAGGGGGATTATTTTAGTAACCAAGTAAAGCAGGGGTGGCGAATGTCCTGCCCACAAGCAGTATAAAGCCTGTGAAATCATTTGTTCTGGCCCTGCCAAGGTAACCACAGGCAGTGATGAGCTGAAAGCTAGGTATAACCCCCCACGGCTTGAGTTTTTAAGTTGACAGTTTTGTACGGTCTGTGAATGATGTTAAAAATATCCAAATGGCCCTTGGCAGAAAAAGTTTCCCCACCCCTGAAGTAGAGGATGAACTGGAGAAGGCGCTTTTAAAAGCAGAAAGGTTTACTAGAAGGTTCTGCAATAGCATAACTGAGAAGGAATTGGTGTTTAAACTAGTGGTAGGATGTGTAAAGAGAAAGGGAGGGAGATGAGAAATATTTGGGAGGGTTGTAGGAAGTTTCAGCCTGTATGACACGAAAGTATGGTGATGCTTTTAAAAGAAACAGGGAAGTTAAGAAAGTCGGATTCTGAGGGGAAAGATTCATTTAAACATGTATCTGTTCCAGTTTGAGTTATGCTGGTGGGATAACATGCACATTCAGGTGGAGATACACAATAGGCAGTTGGAAATGCTAGACTGAAATTCAAGGGGGTAAACAAGGTTGTGTTGTAGATTTGAGAATCATTTGCATATAAGTGGTAAATGAAATTATTACAGTGAAAATTGTCACTATTGCAGTGCTTTCCTGTTTGGTCTTTCTGCCTCAAATCTTTCCCTAATCCAATCCATTCACCACGTGGCTGCCAAATTGGTTTTCCTTTAGTGTAGATCTGACTATGTCATTACCCAATCCAACAAACCCACTATTGCTTTTAGAGTAAAATATAAACTCTCTTGTTGAACTTTTAAAGCCCATCACCACTCTCCTTTCCTCTCCCCCTCCCTTCCTTTCCCCTTCTCTCCCTCCCTTCCTTTTTCTCACTCTTTCTTGGTCCCAACTCTCTTTTTAGCTTTTATCATTCATTACTCCTAATCAAATCAATGGTCTCTTTGCATTAACTATCCCCCATGGGGGGATGAACTCCTCCCATAGTCATACTCATAATCCTTCATTTATTTCAAGATGTACATCTAGAATCATCATCTATACAAAACCTTTCTTTATATTTGAACTGTTACCAATTCCTTCTCCAATGACCTTGTATTTATTTTGTTGTTATTCTTTATATATGTACTTTGCAATAACGGTGGGAGCTTTGTGGAAGGCATTTTATATTTTCTGCTCCCTCTGTTCTTCTGGAAGGAGCAAAGCTAAATTTCCTCCCAAGTTTCACCTGCTTCCACTCTGACTTCTACCTTTTCCACATTGGAGACTGGAGATTTAATTAGCTGTACACTGTTAAAATAGTGAGCTCATCTTTAGCATAGAGACAGTATAATGGTCCTCAGGTCTATGTGGTCCCCCTCTTTATAGCAAACAAAAAACTTACTAATACAATGACAATACTTCAGAACTCACAGTTACTATAAATCCCTAAAATTCAGACAAAAGTTTGACTGTTTGCCCTAATTTAAAATTTGAATATTTCTAACTAACCTCTGGCTTATTCATATTTAAGGCATATAGGAAATGTCTAATATTAAAACAAGTGAATAGAATACATTATGGTAACTGTTACTGGTCAAGCAAAGGGAGGAAAATGTGAGCAAGAGCTGACCTTTTGGAACATTGCTCAGTTTTCAAAGAGGCCATCAAAACTAGCAACTTAAATCTCAATTCTCTGTTCCAAGATACTTGCAGGGCACAAAGGACCACCTCTGTCTCTCCCTTCTCTGGCAACTTCAGCTCTCTTTTCACCTGCTGCCCCCATGCTGCTGACTTTCTCATCTTGTTATAAGTCCTGGAGATGCCAAGGTATATGTCATCTTCTGCCACTGATTGATTCGTGATCATGCTCATCAGTGCTCCTTCCTCAAAATCTATGCTTTCACAGACAGAGTGTGTCTCCTTAAAAACTCCCAGGCCTCAGAGCTAAGGGGAAATTCAGATTCTTCTGAACATCCCAGGATGCTGGTCTCCAATCTTCATGACACTGATTTAAGTCCATTTAAGTCTGCCTTTAGAGAAAGTAAGCTCTATGAGAACACAGATTACTTAATTTTTAAAAATCTTTTTATCTCTGGTATCCAGCACAGTTCCTGGTACTTGCTATGTGCCTGATAATACTTAATTGGTTGGTTGAAATTGAAAAGAGGACCATGGGCAGAATTTTAGGGAATGTTCACATTTGGGGGGGGGGTCAATAGAAGGAATAAGAACTATAAAGCAGAAATTAAAGAAGCAATCAAAGAGATAAAAGGACAATCAGGGAAGCTGTTATCAGTTTGTAAATAAAAATATCAGTAAAGCATCAGAATCAGACTTAGAAGATTTGAGTAGTCAGTGGGTAAAAAGGAAGAGAAGACAGTGAATGAAGACAACTCTTTGTAGAATTTGGCAGTTAAACCAAGGAGAAAGAAGAGACAATTTCTCAAGTGACACTATCTACAGAAAAGGGAATTGGATTGTTCTATGTTCTTTTAAGACATATAAGTCCTATTAGCAAAAGAGAGTGAATCATTGGGAATAAAGAGTGGGAAAACTGAGAAAGTAGGGAGTGATTTTAAAAAATCAAGGTCCTGGAGGTAATAAGAGAGGATGAGATCAGGTTAGAACTAGCAAGGAAAAGAACCACTTCATTCTTTTAGATAAGAAAGAAGGAAAAAATAAGTAAAAAATATTAGAGGTTTTTTTTTTTAATGTAGAGGAAGAGAATTGAATGAATTCAAGTCAAAAGATTTTAATCTTTTCAGGAGAGTTGGGAAATCTGTAGAAAGTGAGGCAATAGAATTAAGGGGCTTAAAGAAAGAGGAGCAAGTTTGGTACAACTATCAAGTGAGAAGATTATAGGAATTCAATAAGAAAAAGAAAAAGGAGTTTCCATAAAGCACTGAAGTTCCACTTGAAGTTAGAAAACATAATTTTGAAATAAATCCAAGAGACCGTTTTGAGATCTTACCCCCGACACAGTTCACAAGCTGTGACAGAACAAGTGATACTACCTCTCCTCCCATATTCTCTAATATATTAGTCCCCTCATAAATCTCTTCTCTGTTTCTAGTCCTGGCCCTGGTGCTTGCTCTCTCTCTCCTCTCCTTTCCTCCTTCCCTCTCCCTGTCTCTCTTTTCCTTTCTTCTTTTTCTTCCTCCCCCCCCCCCTCTCTCTCTTCCCTTCCTCCCTCTTTCTCCCCCTCCCCTCAACCTCTCTCTCTTTTAATTGCCAAATTTCAAGTCATTTTTCACAATTTTCATCCTCCTTGGTCTATCTGTAACTTTAAACATTGTAGACTATATTCTCCTTAAGTGATCTCTCCTCTCTAGGTTTTCATAACCTTATTCTTTCTTGACTCTCTTCCTACCTATATGATTGTTTATTTTCAATCTACTAAGAGACTGAATACACACACCCACACATACACATACATAATAGAATGCTGGTGTATATGTGTATGCATCTATATACACATATGTGTGACATAGAATGAATTTATTTATAAACTAAATCCCCCTATTAAACTTCATGGATGATAGGAACCCACCATTTAAATATTTTTATTTCCCTCTATATTATGTATGCCTACATGGACATGTATATATGTCTATATATGTACAGCTAACTAATGTACTTGTATTAACAAATATGCATACACATATGATTTCAAATCCTTTATGTCTATGAGTAAATCACTTACCTTCTCTGAGTCTCTATTTCCTCATCTGGATAAATTAAGGAATTGGGCTAGATAAGGCTAGAAGTCCCGTTAAGTTCTTGATCTTTAACCTTCCAATCTAAAATGAATGTATACACAAGTATACATATATGCCCTATATGTAGTCTACATACATATACATACATTCAATGATTTCATTACTCAGTTTACAATTTTCTGCTCCATCCATACCCTATTTTTATTCTCAATAATATCAATATTCACTGTTCACACTAGTACTGTTAACAAAATTACCTTGGTAGCTATATGAAATGGGGAGATATTTGAGATGGAGAAATCAATTAGGAAACTATTTACAACCCAACATATATACATACATATATATATATATATATATATATATATATATATATATATATACACACACATACACACACACATACATATATATATAATGGGGGTGTAAATGAATGTATTGGCAGATGATTTATATCTGTTTATACATATATGCTTATAGAATATACATGGGAATTATATGTACATGCACATGTCATATGATATGTCTATAGAACTCATGTTAAATGTGTATATGTGTATGTATTAGATACAGAATGTATTTGTATAAATACCAAATCCCCCTACTAAATTTCATGGGGTAGGCAAACTCTCTTCTCTAAATTTATATCTCATCCCAGTGTTCTACACACTATCTAAACACTTAAAATTTTTTGAATTGGATTAGATTAGATTAATAAAACAAGTTTTTCCTCTTTTTTGCTTTCCTTTTCCGGTTCCAAAAGGAAAGAAGGGAATTTGTTTTAATCTTCTAATTGAGATGTACAATAAACATGTCTTTTTTTTAGATTTGTTCCTATGTATTCATGTTTATGTATATATATGTATACCCACATAAATATGTGTAATTTGCTGTCAGAGAAACTTGAACAGAACACAGCATTTTCCACCATAGCATTACACTTCCTTAACACTTAGCCATAACACTTCCTGCCATAATTTAGATCCATTTCTTTTCTTTTATCTTTAGTAAGAGAACATTTTTTCACTGTCCTCTTCACACAGTAACCTTTCCTCTATTCAAAGACAGTAATTCTCTCATCACTTTATCATCATTTGTTCTGCAAAATAAATAATTGCAAACTTGTCACACTTTCTTCAGACCTATATTGTCACATTTGATGTTTCTTTTAAAAAGGAAAAAAAAAAAAAACCAACCCAACTACCCATAGTTTTATCTATTGAAATGCTGAGTTCATTTTTAAACTCATGAAGTTGGCTATAGAAGTATTTTAATTGGGTGATAAAATCCACTTCTGTGATGTGACTCACAGTGAGAAGCTAGAGGACTCTGTCCCTGCATGTCTTTCTTTTTTTATTATTTGGTTTTTTTTCCCATGGCAGCTGTATGGCAGCTTTGCTTCCACATTAATATGTGTGCAACAATGATAGTATAATAACTTTCAGCAAAGAGAGATTCTGCTTGAAATATTTTTATGACTTTACAATATGGCAAACCTAGGCACTAAAGTAAATCTCACTGTCACAGTTAATGTTTAATTTGGATTTTTGTAATACTAATAGATATACGTTAGACTGTATTTATTTAAATAAGTGCCAGTTTCCCAGGGGTTCACAGTCATAGTAGTGCAATTCATAGGTTGATGTTAAGGCACATCCTTCCAGGACCTGGGAATGATTTCTCTGTCCTATGCCTCCTCTCTGTGTTGGGTACCTTCCACTGAATTTCCTTTCTTTGCTTTATACTACACAGTATGTCAAGAGAGAGGCAAATCATATCCCATGTCAGATAGAATTTTAGACCTGAGAGGGACCTTAGAGATCATTTAGTACAGAGATTCTTAACCTGGAGTCTGTAAACTTGTTTTCTTAAAAAAAAAATTGATAACAGTATTTTGATGTAATTGATTTTCTTTGTAATCCTAAGTATTTTATATTATGCATTTAAAAATATTATTCTGAGAAGAGATCCACAGACTTCACTAGATTTCCATAAAAGATAACCACCAAAAAGTGAAGAACCCTCTGGGTTAGGAGTCCATCTTCTTCCTTTTATAGCTGCTCAAAGAGATCAAGATATGCCCAAGATCTCATGGCTAGCTAGTATCAGAACCAGGGCTACAATCCCAACCTCCTGATATCTCCCCCAGCCCATTACCCTTTCTTAGTAGCTTCTCAAGTCCCCAATTTCGTCACTTCTCAGAGTGATGGAAAAATTAAATCCCTCCAAAGAATTCTTCTTACCAAGTTTATAAGTAGGTCTAGTCCTCCAGCTACATTGAGGAAAAGGGCCACCTTTCATGATTGCTTTATACCATACCAGACACCATGGGTAACATGGAAAGCGCATTAGATTTGGATTCAGAGGGCCTGATGTTTAAATCTTGCCTCTCCCATTTACTATCTGGATGACTTGGTCAAGTTAGTGAACCCTCAGTTTCCTAAAATTATAAATGAGAAGGTTGGACTAGATGAATAGTAGTTTGGGAGATCCCTCCCAAAAATACTTGTTGAGTTGGGCTGAAATGGAAGGAGAAAAGAGCTAAAATATTGTCGGAGGTGATAATAAGATTCCAAATTAAACCAAATTAAAATATAATTGGGAAATGCTTAAAAAAGAAATAAAAAATGCAACACGATGTTAACTTGTTGTTTTCTAAGTCAATATGCCTCTGTAGAGGCCCATTTCTATTTAAGTTGAGTTGAGTTTGAGAGATGGCCTCCGTGTAACTTGATCAACAAGCATGAGTCCAGAATGAAGGCAAGGAAACTAAGAGATGAAAGTGAAGAGGGAAAGCATTCTTGGGATGGGATACAGCTAGTGCAAAGATGTAGAGGTAGGAAATAGAGAGTCATGTGCCAGGAACAACATGTTGGCCAATGTGTCTAGATTGTAGACGGTGTAGAGGGAAATAAAGTATCAAGTTGGAAAGGTAGCAAGAGGCCAGGGCATGGCCAGCTTTAAATGTCTAACAGAGGGCTTTATATTTGATCCTGGAGGCTAAATAAAAGCCACTGGAATTTATTGAGTAGGAAGAGATGACATGAGGAGATCTGATCCTTAGGAAAATTAACTGAGGCAATTGAGATGGAGGATGGATTGAAGGGAAGAAAAAAAAAATTAAGGTAGGAAGTCTAATTAGAAAGCTATTTATTACCTTAGCCAGGTGAAAGGTGATGAGGGCCTAAACTAGAGTAATGGCTGCATGAATGGAGATATGTTATATAAATAGGGAGAAGGGGATCAATACAAAAGATTTTATGAAGATAGTTTGTCATTGGATTAGACATGTGAGGGAGTGAGATTTAGGAGCTGAGGAGGACACTGAAATTGAAAATCTGGGACTATACCTGTGAGGAAAAATGATGGTGCATTTGACAGAATAGAGAAGTTTGGATGAAGGAAAGGATTTGTGGGAAAAATAATGAGTTCTGTTTTGGGCATGTTAAATTTGAGTTATCTATGGGACTCAACTATGGTTGCCTATGGAATATGCCTGTAGAACATCCTGATCAAGATGGCCCAAAGGCACTCTAGCTGGGAGATTGTAAGCAATCTATTTAATTGTTCACTTTCCCAGAAAGCTCTCTAAAATTACACTTTGGGTGGTTGGTTTGCCTATCTGCATTAGTGATGGAAGTTTCCACATAAGGAAACTGATGAAATTAAAGGTCTCTTTTTCACTGCTTTCCTCCCACAATTATTTGAATGAGGCAAATTCACATAGTGATGAAAAAGATTTTAGAAGACCTAGTTCAAATTCTGACTCAGATACATACTGGTTGTGTCACATAGACAAGTCACTTATTCTCCAAGCAGCTCTTTAAGTCTAGAAATTTCATAGAGAACTCCTTACACTAATAAAAATCATGGTAAAGTTGTTGTTCCTTTTTATTAAAGAAACCTAACAATGGCAACCTAGAGTTTGAAAGAGAAGTCGGGCACTCCTGTTCTGGCACTCAGTAAGCTAACTTCTCTGAGTCTCAGTTTCCCCATTTGCAAGGTAAGGGGGTTGCCTAACTCCAACCCTCTGAGGTCTCTTACAGCTCTAACGGTGTATGAACCACGTAGTGTTCTGATCTGCCCACTAAGTTCTATGTGGTTTTTTTCCCTTTGTTGCCATGGTTCTGATTGACTCCCTATCCCTAAAAGTGACCCTGAAGGCTGAGCCAAGAACTGCTGGCATCTTCCTCCTGAGGCACTTTCATCACAGCCTGGCATGAGTTCAGACTCATCACCACCTGCCCACTTCCCTCTTCTCCCAGAATCTTTGCAGTTAATTAATCACATGCTAATAACCCCAGACTCCTTGGCTAGAATGTGAATATCAACACTGGTGACTTCGGGGAAGAAAAGCTGAAATTTTTGTGGACTCTGGGGAGGTGTTCTCCCATTCCTTAGCCTAGCAGAGCTCAATTGCTTATTTCTGTCCTTTAAAAAACAAACACAACTTGATGTGAAATGCTACGATTTTTTGATTGACCAATTTTTCATTGTGTCATACAGGGACCTCGCAAGGAGTGTGTGAAGGAGATGAACAGCAGCATGACAAAGAAGCAGGCCTGGCTTCTCAAGAACAAAATTAAGGCTTTCTACGCTGCAGTAGCAGCAGACAGCTTTAGGGATGGCGTCAGAAGTCTCCTTCAGGTAAGGCTGAGGAACGGAAAAGTGAAAGACAATTAACACTGAATGTTAATAAAGCTCTAAAGTGAAATGATCCACCCCACTAACTGCCAAGATCAATACAGAGGATTCAGGATTTGGAAGGGGTCTGGTCCTAAGCATCAGCCATGATGAAAGGATGCCCAGGGTTGTGGTTTCTCTGAGCTGTGAATGAGAACAATGGAATATGGAAAATGAGGTTGCCTTTGGCCACCATAACACAATCTGCGCCCACACATATTGAAATGCAAATTTTTTCTTATAGTTGGCAACATTCAGTATCCTATTAAAACTTCAAATTATTTTTGCATTTCATACTATATACAGCATTAAGAGTTAGGCATTTTATTCCTTTTTTGTGCAAATGATGTGAAAGCAGCTGCTAGATCCGACTAAATAAATGAATGATGATCTGCTATGTTAAATCTCACAGTCCGCCTAAATTATTTCCAGAATATTTAATGAAATTTAATATTCAGAGCTGCTCAAGACTGAAGCACATTGATTTTAGCTTGCTAGATTATCCCTAAAGCTCTAACCAATTTTTTTTTTTTTTGCCCCAGTAGAGAGTTAAAAAAAAAAGTCCCATATCTACTATTGAGAACTACAATTCAATCCATTTAAGGCAACTAAACATTTACTAAGCACCTACTGCATGTAAGGCAGTGATGGCTACTAGGATTATAGGATGCAATAGAACAAAAGTCCTCCCTTCAAGGAATTTGGGGTTAGGAAAGAAGAAAAAGCACCTATAAATTAGAAATTACAAAAAGATAAATTTAAGATCGAATTAAGGAACACTTGTCTTACACTTAGAAGTATCCAAAAATGGAATTGTCTGTTCTGGGAAGTAGGGGATTCCCCTTCCCTGGATATTTTCAAGGAAAGCTAGATGACTACTTATTGGATATGTTTTAGATAGGATTTTTTTTTTTTGCAAGTTTTGGTTGAACCAGATTGCATTGAAATTCTTTACAATTCTGCTTATCTGTGAGAATATCCTAACTGCAAAGGAAAGATTCAAAGTGTTGTGAAAAACTTACAGAGGGAAAGATCATTCCACTTGTTAAGATCAAATAAGACATCATCATGGAAGTGACATGTGAAGTGATCCTTAAAGGAAGAAAAATATTTTAATCGGTAGAGATGAAAACAGAATTGTCGGGAATAATATAAGCAAAGGTATAGGAGTCAAAGAGCAGGATAATAACAGGAAGGGAGCTGTAAATGATTTGGAATTTATTGGAATATGGAGTATGTGAAGGATATGACCAAGAAATTAGAATAAAAATGTAGGTTAGAGTCAAGGCTAAGCCAATGCTTAGATAAAGAAATTTATACTTTATGATATAAGCAATAGAATGTGGCCAGAGGAGTCTGGATAGATTAGAGAGAGGGGAGACTAGAGACAAAAAGACTAGTTAGGAACCTCTTGGTAGCCTAGGCAAGAGGTGAATTCACTGTGGAAGTGGATGGAAGAAGCAGAAACAATGAAGGGAGTAGATTAATTAATCAACAAGTATTTATTAAGTACTTAATATGTGCCAAGCACTGGAAATACCAATTCAAAGAATGAAACCATCTTCATATGTAAGAAGCTTCCATTCCAAATGAAGACTGATGCTGCCAAGGTCAATTCAACAGAGCTGGAAACAAATTGGATTGAGCAGTGGGGGAAGGCTAAGAAAAATAGACAGTCCAAGAGGACTTGGAGGTTTCAAATATGGAAAGCTAAGAGGGTAGTCTATCAAACAGAAATAGAGAAATCAAGAGGAAACATAGATGTTAGCAAAAAAGATTACATGTTCATTTTTGGATCATAGAATTAGAGCCAGAGGTAATTTAGAGGTCATTTAAATCAACATCCCCATTTTATAGGTAAGAAAATAGGCACACAGAGGTTAATTAACTTTCCTGTCCTAATACAGCTTATATTTAACAAAAATAAGATTCAAATCCTGATCGTTGGCTGATGGTATCAACCATTATAGAGATAGCCATCAGGAAATTTGAAAGATGAGGACCTGAGCTCTACAGAGAGTTTGGGAGTAGTGGTACAGATTTCAAAGTAATAATGCATAAAGTTGATGATTAAAGGCCTAGAAGTGGCTGAGGTTTAAATAAAAGGATGTAGAAAGAAAAGGGAAGGTAGTTAAGGGGAATAATATGGGAAAGACCCACATGGAAAGGCCAGGGAAGCAAAGACAATATGAAAATACTCGGGAAAATAAAAGGCAGATTATGTTATCACTGTGTCTAAAAACTAGGGGAGGAGAACATATCAAGAAAGTGGTTAGGAGAAAGGGAAAAAAGCATTTATTAAGCATTCAGGTGCTTTACAAATACAATTTTATTTTATGATGCAATGAACTCTGCTAGGTAATTGCTATTATTTCCATTTTACAGTTGAGGAAACTGAGACAGATAAAAAATCTGATTTGCCCCGGGTCATAGCTAGTATCTGAATTTGAATTCAATTTTTCCTGACTCATTCTGCCACCTAGAATCCCAGTCAAGCTTCTCAAATATTGAATAAGAACTTTTTAAAAAGTCATTGGATTTGGAAATAGAGTTATTGAAAATCTTAGAAATATTTTAGTATAATTACAATGAAGATACCATATCTATGGTACTTTACCTCTTTTTCTTCGAATCTTTGCATGGACTATTGCTTACACCTGGATTCCCTTTTCACTTCTGTTTCATGAAAAGTTTAGTTCCTTAACTAGAATTATTTAAATGAGGAGAAGGAAAGAAAGTATAAGTGAACAAATAATTAAACAAGCAAACAGAAATCTCCAAACTAGGGAAAGTTGTAAATAAATAGGAGCCAGGGAAAGAGAAGTGAGAGCAGAATTGCTTCAAAGTCAGGGAAATCTAATTGCAGGAAAAATACTAACTTAAAAAAAGATTTTTCTTTTAAATTTTAGAAAAAACAAAGTCTACACCTAACAGATACTCCAAAAGAACTTATAGATAGATGAGACAGATGACAAAAATAATGTAGATGTATCAAATGACTTTTAAAAGGGATTGAGTATACTTAGAATGGAATTATGAGAAGTCCTTTTTAATCTTGTCAGTATAAATATGCGTAGCAGACCAATTACATCAAGACTGTGTCATTCATACTAGCCATCACAAAGCAATGCATTCTTCCATAATATTTCAGATATTGGATAAGCTGTAGGTATTACAATGCTCAGTCCCTTGGAAAGAAAGAGATATCTGGGAAAGCTCCTAAGGACAGTGTCTGGAAGGAGTTTAATAAAACTATTGAAGACATAATAAAGATTACATAAATGTCCAACTGGTATTTGCAGCTGAAAATTTGTTAAACTAAATCACACAGTTAATGACAATGAAATACACAGAATGGAATTTGGAAAACAAAAGGATATCCGAAATTCTTGAGATTCTAAATCAACAATTTAAACTGAAAAGCCAAAAGCTGATATAATAGAAGGAATCACAGCAGTTGAAAGGCCAAAATAAAAAGCTAACATCAACCTTAAAAATCAATTACTTAGAAAAGCAAAGAAATTAGAGGAGAGAGAGAGAATCCTGAAAGAGGATATGGAAATTTTCTTGCCACTTTAATAACAATAGTAGCAACAAAACAATAACAACTAGTATTTATATAACACTTTAAGGCTTGCAAGCATTTTATATGTTTATTCATTTAATCCTCACTACAACTCCTCAGTGTTTTGTTCTGTTATTTTTTAGTCATTGCCAACTCTTCATAATCCCATTTGAGGTTTTCTTGGTAAAGATACTGGAGTAGTTTGCCAATTCCTTCTCTAGCTCCTTTTACAGATGAGGAAACTGGGTTAAGTGACTTGCCTAGAAATACACAGCTAGTACATGTTTTAGGCCAGATTTGAATTCATGAACAGAAGTCTTCCTGACGTAAGTCTTCCAGGCTCTTAGCCTAGTACTCTATTGCACTTCCCATCTGCACCATAACTCTTTGATGTAGGTGCTATTATTAGATAAGGAACTAAAATACAGAGAAGTTAATGACTTGTAAAGCTCAGAGATATTATAGATCTGAGACAGGATTTGAACTCAGGTCTACTTGGCTCCAAGTCCTGTGCACTATTCATGGCTGATCTATCTATATAGTTAATAGAGGTCCTACCCAAGAAAAGTTCAAGTTAGCCCAGATTTGAAACAGTGAATTTGTACACTTAAGGGAAGAATAGTTACATCAAGGAGGTGATTAAAAACTTGTTTCCCTAAAAAACTTGAAAGCAAAAGATATTAAATAAGATGCATAATTATTGACTCAGATGCTCCACAGAGGAGCATGAATAACCAGCAAAGCATTTTACTAGCCTCTCTTCTGATTCAAGTCCATCTCTAGCATTCTTCACAAGACAGAACTTATTTATTACAGAAACATGAGAATACCAACAGGCTATCCAAATACAGATTAATTATATGGGAGGATGCTTTCTACACAAGATACATAACTTGTATCACTCCAATCTCCAAACATTTATGAGAAAATGATATATTGACTGATCTCATTGACTGATGAGAAAAGGAAGGTGCCAGAAAGTCCCTGGAATATAAAAGGTAGCTCATTATCAATTCAGTGATTAATGAACAAGGCTTCCCACTTATGTTGCCTTTACTTGGTTATCACAAAACCTTTGACTCTGTTCAACATGGCTCAGTCATGTACAGCAAATGAGCTGTATATGTATATATATTATATATGTGTATGTGTGTGTATATATATATATACAACTCATATCTATACTTATGTACAATATATAATAATGAGAATATTAGAGTAATGTTCACATGGAAAACACTTCTCTTTTTCTGGACATATCACCAATACATGTCAAGAACAATCATTAGCGTAGCATTTTCCAAGTAGAAAGAGATTAACCTGTCCGTACCATTGCATTTAATAGTTGCACTAGTACAAAGATGTAATATATGCCACATAGAGAGTGCTATATTGCACCGCCTGCAGAAAGCAAAGAATTAGAAACAAAGTGAGATTGTTGGGAGACAACTAAAAATATATGAATAATGATAGGTTACACAGTATGAAGTAAAAAAATGAGGAATTCAGAAAAATATGGGAAGAATTATATGGACATATGTAGAACAGAACAACAAAAAGAATCAAATAATGACTACAACAAAAATGGAAAGATCATTAAAAGGAAGCCAAAGTGAAAAATCAACGAAGATCCTGGATGAAAAATAATGAAATACCTATCCTTTTCTACTCTATAGCAGAGAAGAAGAGGGCTACTAAGATAATGTTAATATCAGATGTGATTACTCTTATCAGATATTGTTACTTAAATATCTTTTAATATCATAATCAACCTGGAGATGAGCTAGAAAATAATTATAATGTTAAGACAAATGGCATCCAATAGGCTATTTTTTTAAAGGAAGAAAAGCAATAACTGAAAATATTCCTGGCATATCCCTATTCTTTGCTGAATTTTTATATTCAATTTTATATTCAAAGGAGTCAGAAGTCATGACCACATCCTGATGCCAGAGATGTTGGTGCAGGCAGGACAGGAAGCGTAAGAGAAAATGCACCCTTAAATGACAGTCTTAGAAAAGAGGAATAAAGTGTTCTTGAAGATATTCCCTTTTTATTGCACCTAAAGAGAATGCATCAAGTCACTCACTGAAGAGGAATAATATTAAAGGACCAGAAAAGCTATTACCTCCTCGTGATCCTGCTATCTCTTTCTAATTTTCCTAACCAGTGCAAAAATGTGTCATTGCAAGGAAGCAATTGGTTACTTTTTTAGCAGCTCATCTATGAACTGTACTGGGAGCCTAACACTGTTCATAAATGGAGTTCAATATAGAAAGTCAAAATTCCTGTCCTATTCATTATAATACACTGTCATCTATTATATAAATTATTGCTTACCTGCATGTATACATTTTATTCTAAACTTAGTTTTTCAATAAGTAATCTTAATCTAGAAGTAGTTTACTACTGTGAGTAGAATTCTGTTCAGCTTACTGGGTAAAAAAAAAATCTGGATTCAAATCCTGCTTCTAACACATTAACTATCTATAATTGAAAAATATTTAATAAAACAAATACATAGCAGAACATAGATCATGTTAATTTGTGATTTTTTATCAAATAACAATGTAGCCTGCAAGGATCCTTATTTGTGGCTTAGAAGCCTCAGCCTCTATTTGAATTTCAACACTAATACTCTAAACAACTTTCAAAGACTATAAATTACAGATGTGTTTCTAATCTGCATCTGTAGAGGAAGTGTCCACATTAAGAGTTTCCACAGATGAATTAATAATCTATTACCTGATTCAACAATTTATAGGATAGAGTGGACAGTCAATTTCTGGAGGATTGGGTTAATGTAAGCTCCCTAAAGGAGAAAACAAGTTTTCTTTTTTCATCTTGATCTCCCCAAAGCCTAGAGATTACATAGTAGATGATGAATAAATTCTTATTGAGTTAAACTGAACTCACGAGATTTGTTTCTATCATCTCCATTAACTTTTTGCACTAGATGTCAGACACTATACACAGAAAATTCTGCTGCAAGCTTATACTCTAAGATCAATAACATGGATGAAGACTAAATGAGGAACAGACAACTGAATAAGAAAATCATAGAAATAAGACAAGGATAAGTGTGCTTGAAGGTTAAAAGAATGTTAAGTGCATTATTTGAGAGATAAAGTGAGAAGAAAGCATATGTGGGATGTATTCCCAACCTAAGTCAAGAGGAAATAATAGCTAAAGAAATAGTCACCTCATCTTTGATCTGTCCAGAATAGCTTTTATGAAGGTGATTCAAGAACTACTTTATCAAAGACTATGGGAATACTTATGGCAGCTAAGTAGTGAAGTGGATAGAATGCTAAATCTGGAATCAGGAAGACTCCTCTTTATGAGTTCAAATGTGGACCTCCAATACTTTCTAGCTGTATGATTCAGGGCAAGTCACTTAACCCTGTTTACCTCAGTTTCCTCATTTGTAAAATGAACTAGAGAAAGACATGGCAAACCACTCCAATATTTTCCCAAGAAAACCCCAAGTGGGGTTACAAAAGAGTTGGACATAACTGAAAAATGGCTGAACAACAAAAAGGGGGAGTTTAGCATAGTGAGTGGAAATGGAAGATACTTAATCATATGGTAGTGTTGTGAGAAGATTTATAAACAATAATATGACAATGGATTGAAGGGACTTTGAGTCAAAGAACCAAGAGAAGGTGTGTGTGGGGGGGAGAATATATCCTGAACATATAGGAACATCAGCTACAGATTTAGTCAATGGGTTTTAAAGCATGGAATGAAGAGCTGGATAGAATCAAACTAAAGGCTCCAATAAAAAGGAAGCCTGGATTAAATAATATATATTGAAACAGACAATTTCTGCAATAGATATAAGAATCAACTGGTGCTGATCTTCAGCACCTTGGTGAGGAGGAGGTTGCAATTATTCAAATTCTACCACTGTCAACAAGGCCATAGGAGGCAGATATGGTTAGAACATCAAAGTATATTTATTTCAATGTTTCACTAGATTTGGGATCTCACTGATGTGGGAGCAGATAGGAGCCAATCCCTGCCTTATTCAGAAGAATATAGTAATTTTCTTTTTAATAGTAATAATTCTTTTTACTATATTAATAGTAATAGTCTTTTAATTTGTACTTTAACAAATCTAGAGAAGAACTCCTTAGTTCATAGGAGTTCTCCTAGACCTTTTAATGTAGTGTGAATGCCATTACATCATCTACTTCATCCGTTATCTCTTGATTTTCCTATAGAACCGTTCAACCTTCCTTTCTGATCACGAGTAATAAGCATTCAAGTTAATCCCTCCCTCTTATTCATGGGGATATGATGTATGCACAAGAGGAAATATGAGAAAATGTAAAAGCTACAGGGACAGGAAACAGAGATGGAGTGCTATATGTGGAACGAGGGAGAAGCTTGTATGGCCAATGACTCATGTAGGAAACTGTTTATCAAGTAGCTTACACCTGACAGAAGCTGAGATGATAATTGAATCAGACTAGAGAAAAGCTACTCCAGAGACCTTGACCTTGGACTTGGAGACACCAGCACAACATATACCCAAAAGCAATTTGGCTCTGTCTCAGGAGGCACCATAGAGCAGTGGAAAGACCAATGTCTCTGAAGTCAATGGAGTCAAATTTTAACTACCTATGTGACCTTGAGGGATTATGTAACTTTTGTAAGCCTCAGTTTCCTCATGTGTAAAGGAAAGACATTGGATTACATGGCCTCTGAGATGGCTCTGATCCAGATGGGTAATTCTTTATTGGTGCTGTGACTGAAGTGGCTCAGCAGGTACTAGATCTAAGTGGGCCCCACCACAGAGGAGGACTACTTGACAACCACCAGAAATTTTATCCTGACAATAATTAAGATCTAGAGCTTATTTGGCAAATTTAGGAAAGTTAAAGAAAACCTGTCCCATGGTCAATTTTTGCTAAACTCAATGCCAGAAAGCTGAGGGCCTTTTGAAATAATCAAAACAAATAGATACAGACATTCTCAGGTTTTCCATAAGTGAGGAATGAGCCAAAGAGATATTGTGGTAGACTCTATCTAAATATGGGTCTATCGTGTCAAAAATTATTTCTATTTAGGGAATGACTTTGTGCATGCTCTTCAGATGATAAGAAAATAGTGATGCTTTTCTAAATCCTTAATTCCCAGGGTCCAAGACAATCCATTTTAATCTGCATTCTCCTTTTTATTTCCTGTCCTGCCTAGAAAAGCATTTCTGTCATGTTGAATATGGTCCTAACTAGTGACTCTTCTGAATATGGAAATTCAGAAAACCAAGGATAGTTATACCCTTAGGAATGAATATCAGAAACATTGCCTTTTTTTTCTTTTAAAAACATACATTTTATTTACATAGTTTGTCTTTAAAGCACTTTTTATGTCCCAGCCTCATTCCATAGTGAAACCTCTTATTATTTAAAAAAAAAAACAATTAAACAAAATATTTCCAGTGACTGTACCTGACAATGTATATAGCATTCTATCACAATGGTCTTCTACTTCTCTGCTATAAGGGGAGGTGTGCTTAATTGTCTATTCCATGGAAATCTTGTGAACAAATAAGGTACATATGCTGCATGAAAAAGAGGAGGTGGTCCTAAAGAAGATGCAATCAAGAAGAAAAGCTGGAACAAATCAAGAACATGCAGGATTAAAAAATACAAGGAACTATGATGGATGTGACAGTCAGTCAGTCAACAAGTACTCACTATGTGCCAGGCACTGGGCCAAGTTCTGGTGATTTAAAAGAAAACAGAGCACTTGCCCTTTAGGAGATCACATTCTAATGGAGGAGACAATATGTAATATGTAAATAGCTAATTATGAGCATACAAGATATATCCACAGTAGAATAAGGTAATGGAAGCTAAGGGCAGTGACAGGTCAGACTCGTATGTCAGGAAAATCACTTAGGCAATTCAATGGAAAATGGATTGGAGTAGGAGGAGACAAGGCAGAAAGATCAACTAGAAGACTTTTGTAATAGTCCAGGCACAAGGGCTTATACAAGGGTGTTGGCTGTGTAACAGTTCTGTTACCACTGGAGGATCTATTTTCAAGATATTTGAAAGTAGAGAAGACACTAAATGATTTTGAAGGGAAAATTGTAAATAATATTATTACAGAAATATTATTACTGAGGACAAAAGGAACTAAAAATTTCTATGTGTACATGCTCATCTCTTTAAAATTTGCATGAGCTGCCCACATATACATACTACAGATGAAAAATAGGAAAAATAAGCAGCTATTCTGCAAATTATTTATTTCTTGTGGGATATTTTATCTCAAGAGGTCCACAACTAGCTGAAAATACAAGGGAATACAGGAGCTGAATTTACTACTGATTGCTGAG
Source organism: Antechinus flavipes (assembly GCF_016432865.1). NCBI lineage: Eukaryota > Metazoa > Chordata > Mammalia > Dasyuromorphia > Dasyuridae > Antechinus > Antechinus flavipes. The sequence goes on from NC_067399.1 coordinate 519,782,304, forward strand.
CTCACATAATAGTCTTTTATAGATGTCAGAACTTTGTTTAATAGTCATGATTATCATCATCATTAAGCATGGTATAAAATGGAGATATCTTGCCAAAGGTGTCAATCACTGTTGTGAATAATGTCAAAACAAAAGAGATTTCTTATAGATGGAGGGGTCCTCCAAATGTCCCTGTTTGCAGCCAAAATTATACCAGTTACATTAACTTCCAGAACTTTATGACCTCCATCTTCATTTTACCTCGGTGTACACAGTAATGGTTATGCCATTGATTTGACCATCATCCCCCATAGCTATACCACCTCAATGATCCAGAACTCTGAAGTTCATTTCCCTGACTTGCACAACTCTTTATTCTCCAATATCTACTTTTGTGTCATCCCTTCCATAGAATCTCCACACTCCCTATAATCTCCAGTTCTCATCTCTCTTTGTTTTCCAAGATTCATTATCTTTATTATAGTTGCATTTTCCATCTTTCCAATCTTGATCACATGGTTGACCTATTCAATCATATATCTCCAAGCTTTTCTTAAGTACTTGGTCTTTTTTGCCTGATCATCAGACACACCTCGCCAAACTAGAATCCTGGATCATGGTCATCATCTGCCTTTTCTATTCCTACTTATATGCTGCTGAACACTCCTAGATAAAATCATACAACTCTGCCAGATGGCTTTCCCACAAATTTATGTTGTTTAATCTCAATTGAGCCCTTACTGATGTTTAGAAATACTTTTATTTCCCCCTTATTAACATTCCATCACAATCTCTACTGGAGCTATTCCAAACATTCTCTTCTCTCCTTTGTTCCCCTTCCTAAAAGACATCTCCTATTTTCCTGAGAAAATAGAAGCCTTCCTCTTCTTTCCCCACGCTGAACCTCCAAATTCCTCTTCATTCTCCATTATCTCCTCATTTTCTCCAATCTCCATTGAAGAGGTAAAGTCTTCACTTGCATAGGCTAACCTGGCCTCTCTCAATTCATAGCTGTCAATTTCCTAAATAATATTATATTGTTAATGGATGGTAAGGATGAGTTCATTTTGGGACACCCTGAGTTTAAGATGGCAATGAGATAGCCAGTTTGAGATATCTAACAGGCAGATGTAGATGGGGAAAAGACTGGGAATGATGGACAAATAACTATGAGAGTCACATGCATAGAGATGATAACTGAAACCATGGGAGCTGATGAGATCTCCAAGCAAAATAATAGAGGGAGAAGACAAGAGTGTCCAGAGCAGGGAAGAAATGAATAAAGTTACTTCACTTCAGAGATTCCAAATATTCTGGTTAAGCTGAATCATAAATATATTTTCACATATTCCTATCCTGTAAGTCAGCTTCCTAGTATTAACTGATGCAACTGGCATTTAGATCATGTAACCAAAAGGGAATTGGATATATATATGGCTACCACTTGGAAGATTTGGAACTGGTACATACAGTGTGCTCAGTGCAGTAGGTTTGGTTCTGGAAACATGTCCCTGTTCCATTTCAACTGCTGCCACGGATTCATCCTTTAGTGGCCTTTGCATGTCAGCAGTCTAAAGATGAACCTCATTACTAGCGACATTACAGATGTTACAGTTGAAAAAGAGTTTGGTACCACTCTGTTATAATAAGCATGCCAGCCACTAAACCAACCCTTTCTTGATTTTAAATTATTGAACCATTTTAATGAGTGTATGTCAGAAGAAATGCAAATGAATGCTAATTTAGAAAAGCTACATTTCTGTCATCTAAAAACCATTTATGGCTGAGATGATTTAGAACTAATCTTTCTATTTTATGCTTGGTTACGGGCATGAAGGACACACAGTAAAATGTAATCTAATCTTCAAAATCTCTAGAACATTACTTCAGTGATCTTTGGACCATTATTTTTCATTTGCTTCAGTATTTTATATATATGGTAAGGAGTGTCCATGTTTTTATGTACTGTTTAGGCCTCGGGCTTGGGCAGAATGAAACCAAACACAATGGTGATCGGATTTAAAAAAAACTGGAGAAAAGCTCCCCCTGCAGAGATTGAGAACTATGTGGGAATTATACAGTAAGTGATGATTTTTAAAACTTATTTCTTTAAATAATAAAATAAAACCCTAACCAACACAGTGTTTAAGACATGTGCGTGCCATATTGAATTGTTTTTACCCCAAGGAAAACAATCTGAAATTACTCTGGATTATCTCTAAATAAAACTAATGATAACATCACATGTTTCTAAGTCCTATAGGAGGTAAGAATTATTTCATTCACACCACCTTCACCTTTGGTTTTAAAAAAAAGCTGGAGATTTTTACCCAATAAAACCTATTTACAGAATTATTAGCGAGATAACTTGGTCTATAAAAGAAGAATATTGAATATCTGATGTTCAAATGTCAGTCCTAGCTCAGGCCCTGACTTCCTCTAGATCTTGACTGGCTTATTTAATATTTCTTTACCAAAAAATCCTCTCTTTAATATGAAAACTCCTACATACTATCTCTTTCTGAAGAGTACAAGTATTAGTGAGATGTGATCTAATTTAGACATGGGATTTTTTTTAGCTTTTTATTTTCAAAATATTTGTATAGATAATACATTTTATACCATGATTAATGATGATAATCGTGACTATTAAACAAAGTTCTGACATCTATAAAAGAATCTTATATGAATTGCATTCACCCGTGCAAAATCTTATGTTCCAATTTTTTCTCCCTCCTTTTTCCCTCCTCCCTTAGACAGCAAGTAATCCAATATATGTTAAACATGCAATTCTTCTATATATATTTCCATAATTATACTACACAAGAAAAATCAGATCAAAAAGGAAAAAAACAGAAAACAAAAAACAATCAAACAAAAAGGGTGAAAATACTATTTGATGACATGGAAATTTTTAAAAAGTGATTATTACAGTATTAGTGAGATAAGCTTAATGTAGCTATTGTTTCTCCCTATTATTGTGCCATCATTGTTAAGGTAGGGAGTATATTAGTCAGTTCCACGGAATCAAATCTTACCATCACAAGATGCTATGTGATAGTAACTTCCTATAATTTCTCACCTAAGCCAATACTACAACCCAACAACAGACCAAATCAATAAGGCTATTCAGAGACCCAATTCTCTACAGGGTACACACATATACACAGGACTTGCTCCATCCTCATGGGCAACTAACAGGAAGCCACATAACTCATACAAAATGCCATCACCATCATGAGCTGGAGGGCTAAACCCACACCTTAGACCACCCCTTCACAGGGTTAGTTTGATGCTCTCCAACTCCTGTGTCAGTAGAACTTCCACAGTCAGTTTGTTCACTAGTGTGAGCAAAGTGCTCGCATTGTACTTTATCTACTGCTTTTAATAATTCTTTCAGAGATGCCATCATTTGCAAGTGGCCCCAAACTGGCATCTGTACTTCTCCAAACTATACATTTCTTCCTCATAGTGACAGTCCCTTTTCTTACTCAAGAGGCACAGCAATCCTAGCCTCTCCAGTTTCTCTGTGATTACTGATACCTCAGTACTGACAGCCAATGGAGTGAATGGTCCCTATTAAAAAGCAAGAAACAAAAAGACCCTTTGATTCAATTGTCTCATTTGTACCAAAGAGCAGATAGTCCAGAAGTTCAAAAGGGGAAAATATTTTGTCTTTTCTCTCCTCCCCCAAATACTTATGAGAAATTAGCTAACTACTTCTTATAGGTACTGTCCTAAATAGTCAATAGTCATAGTTGGGGGTGCATTGGAGAGGGCTGAGGAGGAATGTTTTTTTCCTCTGGCTTGATATCTAAGGAGGCATCCACCACAGGGCAATAGGTAGCTCCGCTGTATAGTTTGTACCAGCATCCTTCTTGGTCCAAGCCAGCAATGTTTCTCCCTTTTTTTCTGTACCATGTGCTAGGGACTAGGCAGGTTCTATCCTTCTACCTGGTACTAGATGCTATGATAGAAAAAGCCCATTTGTACAGAAAAGAGAGCCTTTTGTACATACTGAATATTTCTTAAACTAGTCCAATGCTTTACCCCCTCTGCTGGATTAGAAATCAAATGATAACTATATCTGTTGCCATACATCAGCAGCCTGTACATGATATGACTTTAATAACATGCCTGTGAATTTTTTAACTGACTATTTTGTCCTGTGGTGAATTGAAAACTATAAAGGAAGTTCTTTACTTTCTGAAATTAAATATACCATTTACTTTGTCTGGAATTCATCAGGACAGTTAATTCCCATTTTGGAAACTGCCTCTTATGGGACAGGTCAGTGACTTTTCTCTATGAGCTAACATTTCTGAGGACTGCCTAAGGGACCTGAGAGCATAAGCAATTTGCCCATGATCATATAACTACTATGTATCAGAAGCAAGACTTGAGCCTAGCCCTTTTTGACATCATTACCAGATCTCTAACCCTTATACCATCCTGCCTCTCAATTTCGCCTAACAAATATTTATTCAACAGAATAAGCTTAAAGAACCCATTAATTGAGTACATTATAAAATCTTTTCCTTGAATCTGGATGTCCCCTTTTGCTAATCCATCCCTGCCTGGAGCTGCTTTTGGTACCTGGTTTTCTCTAATAATGCTTTTTTCCTGCTGCCCAAGGGGAACAGAGTGTGGGATGTTTCTCTGAGTCTGGTACTTGCCAGCAGAACCAGAACAGAACAAGGGGTTGAATTTTCTCAGAGGATAATTCTTTTTTTCTCTGAATGCTACTTCCTCCTGCAAACTCAGGTAGATGCACAGAGCAGTAAAGATTCCCAAGAGTTTTTCACTCCTTCCCAGGGGGGTAGACAAATGTGCCCCTTACAAAATGATAAAAACAGCACAGAATCTCACAAACCCAATAACTTAGAGAAACTGTCCTGCAGCTTCATCATTAGGAATGTCTAACCTAGCAGTCAACACAGTTGTTTGTTGGTGCTCACTGCCATCTGGCTGTAAGCTAATGTATAACAAGACTGGGCTCAATAAACATCATTTTGTCGTGTTCAAAGGCCCAGCGAGGATTATCAGCCGCCAGCTAGCAGTCTGAGACAGGGCAGAGCTTTGAAGTGCCCGCTGAAGCCCTGCGCTGTGGCAACTAGGAGCACGCAGGGACAGGTGGTCAAGCAGATAGTTACACACAGACACACAGAATCATAAAATGGCAGAGCTGGCAAGGACATGAGAGACCCTCCAGAATGATGCTCTCATTTTAGAAAGGAGCAGACCGAGGCTCAGAAAAGATGCAAATGGTTTGTTCACTGTCACACAGAGGCTAAATGGCGCAGGTGATATCGGAATCCATATCTCATGATTCCCCAAGCATTCTCTTCCTACCTATATTATCTCCAAAGTACTTTTCAGCCCAAACCTTCTCTTAAATTTAGGAAAATTGCTTTCCCTTTTTTGTTATCTTTTAAAGTACCACATTTCCATTTTTCAGGATAGGAAAATTGACTGGATAATCCTGTGGTCAATCTAGTTTCTTGTTGATTTTTATTGATTAGCTAAAATGATTCCTCATTGATCTATTTGTCGCTAATGCTTGATATATTTAAATCAGGAAAATAATGCAGAAGGAGAAATTTGGAAAAGCTCACCCTCACTGGGGATTTTACCATATCATTTTAATTACTTGAAAGTATCAGCATCTGTGTAACTTTTTCAATGATACCAGTTTGAAATGTCTCTTCTAGGATAAAAAATGCTTCTATTTTGATTTTTCTTTCAGTGATGCCTTTGACTTCGAGATTGGTGTAGTAATTGTCAGAATCAGCCAAGGATTTGATATCTCTCAGGTTCTGCAGGTACAAGGTAAGTACTAACTCATATTTGCTTCTTAAATTAAAAGTATATACAGATCTTCCCCAATAGTATTTTCCCTATTGACTTGTAACTGTAGCCTTGATCCAGCCAAATACTAGAAATATAAATAAAAATAAAATATTCAGCAATTAAGAGAAAATGTTCTTCCACTAGTGGTTTCACCTTCATTCCTGTATTCTTAAATGCGACCACTTATGTAAAATATCCTATGCCAAAGCTAGCTGTTGTCATCAGTCATAGTATAAGAGCAGAGGTTTTTAAGTTGGTGGTCCAAAGGCCTTCAAGGGCTCCAGAGATAAATATCAAGAGATCTATGAATTTAGATATGAGAAAAGTCCTGATGATGCTTCCTGTAGAGTCATATATATTTTATTTTATGCATTTAAACACTTTATTTTGAAGGATTCATAAGCTTCACCAGACTGCCAAAAAAGATTAACAATCCCTAGAGTGTTAGAGGAATCACAGCATAGTGGATAAAAAGAGCCAGTCTCAGAATCAGGGTGACCTTGGTCAAGTTACCCCTCTGAAATAAATCGCTCTGACTGCGGACAAGTCACTAACTAACCTCTCACTTCTTCAAATGAGTCTTTAAAAACTCTGCATTGCATTGTTGATCTGCATTGATAGAAGGGAATTCTTCACTGGAGTGAAATGACTGAACCAGACCCACAAAATAAATACACACATAAATAATAACAAAGCTTTAGAATGGCAACACTGGGGTTTCAATGTGTAGGTTCCTTCCACTGAGACAGCTAGACGTTGCAGTTGGATAGAGTTCCAGGTCTAGGGTCCAGAAGACTCATCTTCTGAATTCAAATCTGGCCTGAAACAAGTTATTAACTCTATTTCTTCATTTGTAAAATGAGTTGGAGAAGAAAATGGAAAACCACTCTAATATCTTTGCCAAGAAAACCCCAAATGGGGTCATAAAGAGTCAGAAATAACTATTGTCCAGTACTCCTTCCACTAAAATAAATGGTGTTTGTGCCTTAATTTATGATCTTTAAGTAGTTATTGCAAAGAAAAAAATCCATTTCCTTACAGTCATGAAGTGATAAGTCTCTCTGAACTAAGGGAAGTTACTTATCTAATAAGAGATGTCTAACCTATCATCCATCCATACTCATAGCCTTTTATGCCAACAGGACATAAGAGACCTTAAGCTCTACTGACAAGACTTTTGATAAGTCAGTATCTTCTCCATATTATAAAGAAGTGCTAGAAAGGAACTTTAGCAGTACAATTAAAATAATAGTATTGGTAGCAATAAACAAATCGTAAAGCTAGAATTATTAAAACATCAACAGTTAAATAATCAACTAAATTAATTTGTGAAGACTTTCATAAAATAGAAATTAATCCATCTCTTGCAAAGAAAAAAAAGGAAAACAATTTTGCTTTATGAGTCCACAATTTGGTTTGCAGCTAATATGGAAATAGGCCAAGATTGATCACATTATGAAAGTAATCTAAAGGAGTAGACAGAAACACTAATTCTGATTTGTGACTGCTGCTTTCTACTAAAAAAATTTTTTTTTTATTCTTGAAGTACAAGCAAACCTTTTAGTACACAAAACAAAGACTTTGATCTCTGCAACCAAATCATATGATCCAGGACTGCATGTCTTTTCTATTCAGCTGAGGTTGGGAAAAATACATGTCATTTTGGAGTCTAGGTTCAATTTGCCTGGGGAAACTTTGCTCTGAACAAATTATTCTCATTATAACAGAAGGAATTATAGTACCATAGATTAAGAGGTGAAAGGGACCTTGAAAGCCACAAGATCCAACTTTCTTATTTTATAGATGTAGACACTAATTCTAAGTAAAGATTGACTAACTTTCTAAGGGACACTCAGCTAATTAGCATCTGAGGTAAGATCTGAACACAGATCTTCTTAATTCTAAATATAGCATTTTGTCTACTATACCACCTGTTATTGAAAGACTGTGTAAATCTTCTGAATGAACTCTTGGGGAAAAAAAAATTAGGGACTGGGCATTGAAAAGATAGTTTTAAAGTATATCAGCTATATTATGTGCATCACTGCCTCAAGGGCTAAACAAAGCAAAGTTGGGAGTAGGTCCAATCCTGGACTAAATAGTTCATTAGACATAGTTTGTATCTTAGAGAAAGAGAATGGAATAAGCATTTATGCAGCATCTGCCAAGGATGTTTTACAAATATTCTCTCATTTAAGCCCCACAATCCTAGACGGTAGGTACTCTTATTATTTAGCCCCATTTTACAACTGAGAATACCATAAATGACTTGACCAGAGTCATATAGTCAGTAAGTATCTGCTGAATTTGAATTCAGGTCTTTCAGTCTCCAGGGTCAGTGCTCAATCCTCTGTACTGTGGTATCCAGCTGCCTGTGATGTCCTCAGCTTCCTTGTTTATTTCCTTTTTTCTTTTCACAATACCTTTGATCCAAGGATCTAAAATTCTCCCTTCCTCTCTCCTTCTCCCTCCTTCTCTCTCTCTTTTTTTTTCTTTCTCTATCTCTATCTTTGTGTGTGTCTGTTTCTGTCTCTCTCTACCTCTGATTTTTCTCCCTGTCTCTCCCTCTTTCTCTTTTTCTCTGTCTCTGTCGGTCTCTAAATTTCTTTTTTTTTTTTTTTCTGCTTCTGTATCTCTGTCTCTGTATGTCTTTTGATCTGTTTCTGCCTCTGCTTATAATTTTCTCTCTGTCTCTCTGTCTGTCTCTGTATATGTCTATCTCTGCCTTAAATTTTCTCTCTGTCTGTCTCTCTCTTTCTCTCTCTCTGCCTGTCTCTCTGCCTCTGAATTTCTCTCTCTCTCTCTGTCTCTGTCTGTTTCTCTCTCTGTCTCTGTTTCTGTGTCTCTGTCTCTTTCTCTGTCTCTGTTTCTCTCTTTCTCTGTCTCTGTCTCTGTCTGTGTGTGTCTCTGTCTCTCTCTCTCTGTGTCTCTCTGTCTCTCTTCCTCTCTCTCTGTCTCTCTTTCCTACTCCATAACCTACTCTATATTTCTTTCTGTCTTTCTGTTTCTTTTTCTCTGTGTGTATTTCTCTGTTAGTCTTTCTGTATCTATTTCTATTTTTATCTTTCTATCTGTCTCTATCTTTGTTTCTGTCTGTCTTTCTCTTTTTTCCTCCTGTCTTTCTCTGTTTCTCCTATCACCAAAGGAAAGATACTGGATAAATTCTTTAATTCATTCACATCAAAGTCTTGTTCAGTTACTTCCGTTGGAAAGTTTGTCCTGGGGAAGATGATAATTAGCAGAAATAAAAAAAAATAACTAATAGCATAATTTCAGCCATCAAATGGGGAAGTATTTCCTGCTGTCCCTCATAGACAAATAAGATTTAGTGTTAGAATGGATGCCAGAGATAATCTAGTCTAAACCTATCCTTTTATAGATGAGAAAACTAAATCCCAGGCAAGTAAAGGAACTTGCCAAAGGCTTCTAGGACTCATGTCAAAAAGACCTAATTTTGAATCCAGCCCCAGACAGTAGAGTCTACTATTTGCCAAGCACATTTTACAATATATAAAGTAGAACTGGAATCAGAACCCAGGTCCTCAGACTTCAAGTATGAATCTCCTTTGTCATGACCTAAAACAAAAAATAAAATAAAATAAAATAAAACCATACTGATGGTCGCCTACTATGCTTACAAATAAGGCCAGTTTGGGGCTTGAAGATTAAATGTTCAGTAATTAATTTTTTTTTTTTTTTTGATGTAGGCCAGTAGAGAGTGCACTGTCCTGATTCAATCAATTTAATTCAAATATTCATTATGGGCCTACTAATGTACAGGACACTGAGAGTTGGTATTTCTTTTTCTTTTCTGCTTTTTAAAAGTCCAGACTTTTGCTGATTTCTTTAGTACACAGGCTACCCAAGGGGGAAATTCCTTTTACCAGTGCAGATCAGAACCTTTGCGGCAAACTCAGTTTGCAGAACCTTTGCTGCTGAGAACTCTCAGAATTTTGAGAAATGCTCCAGGCACTAACAGGTTAATTAAACTCTTCAGAGACTTGAATCTAGGCCTTTCTGACTCTCAGTACAGTTTTCTATTAAAGATATATGGTACTTCACAAATAAGGGACAAAAAGAAAAAAATAAAAATAGCTTCTAATCTCAAAGAAACTACATTCTTTATATGTACATATTATGAGATATAATATATAAAGTGATAAGTAACTTTAACATAATTTGAGAGAAGCCAAGGATTCCTAGAATATAAATGAGGAGAAAGTCAATTTCAAGCATGGAGAATATCTTCCAGTGGCAAAGAGATGAGCTATTGAAGGGTTAGTGTAAGAAATAGCTAATAAAGAAATTTGGCTTCAATATAAAGCATGTAAAGGGAAGTAACATGAAATAAATCAGGAAATGTTGGGTGTAATCACGTTTTAGAGAGTTCATGTTTTATCTGAAAAATAATAGGGAGTCACTGAAGATTTTTGACTAGGAAAGTGACAAGGTCAAGCTTGTGCTTTAGGAAGATTATTCTGGCTAATTGTGAGGAAGGTGAATTAGAAAGGGGAGAGACTAGAAACAAGGAGATGAACTTGGAGACAATTTTAATAGTCCAGGTGAAAAGTAATGAGGGTCTGCCATGTGAATGAAAAGAAGTGAAATGTGGACGTAGAATTGTCAAGAGTTGACAGATAATTGGATATAGAATACAAGAGACAGGGAAAGGCCTATCAAGAATGGATTCAAGGAAATAAATAAATCCCTTGTTCTTGTATCTAACCTAACTTCTTCCATATATTTGTACCTGTATTTACCAATTAACTTTCATTTAAAAATTAGATTATTGTTTGATTTTGCTTAATAAACATTTAGCAAATGGCTTTTATGTGCATGACACCATCCTAGGAAATGGAAATACAAAGATGAGTAAGGCAGAGCTTTTGAATTCAAGAATCAATCAATCAAAGAAGGGGCATAAGAAAAAGATGTCAATAATTCAAACTAGAGGTGGTAAGTGCCTATGAGAAGTAAAGTCAAAGTACTATGAGAGATGAGAAAGGGACTGAATATTAAATCAAAATGTTAAAGTATTCATGATAATAGTTTGCATTTCATAGCACTTTATAATTCACAAAGCACTTGGTAAGCATTTGTTTCGTATGCTTCAAGCTAAAAGAGAGAGGAACTGAGAAAACATGAACCTCCTCTTCTCCCTATGCCCCTGATTGTCACAGAATGAACCATCAGTTTAGTTTCCGTAAAGCAATACAATGAAAAAATATCACAGCATTTTTTAAAAGAATCCCAGCACTGAACTACATCCCCTCTTAATTTCCCAAGGGATGTATATCCTATTTAAATCAACTTTGATATTTGAAATATTCTGCTTCTTAGTTGAGAAAAGGAAAGTACAGTCTGCTTCTAATGAAATAATTATAAGTACCAACTATCTAGGGTAAACAAAGAACAATGAAATACAAATATACATGATGAACATGAACAACAGAAATGTAATGATAGAAATTAACTCTGAGTCACATTTCCATGCATCGTGTTGAAGTTTATGTAACTTATGATGCAAATCTCATATTAGGTTTTGAATTGGGGAAAATAATCTTGGGTTCCATTAGGTTATACTCTAATATAGGATTTAATAAGAGACTGATAAATCTTAAGTATTACATTACAGTATGTTAATGATCATCATAATATCTTATCCAATCCAAGCCACGTAGAGCCATCACAGATTCTAATTTAAAGAAAATATTAGCCATTTCAGTATGCCCATATACTGTAGTTAATAAAGTAGAGTCTCTGAATACAAATCTGCTTTATAGGTAATTTACCAGTAAATGAAGATTACTTCTATACCATGTCACAATCTAATATAATGGAAAGAACTTTTTTTTTTTTTTTTTAAGAAACAGATCAATGTTCATAACATGCTAACAGTCTCTTACTGAGTTCATTCACTTCTAATTGGGGCTACTTTCTTTTAATGAATTAATCCATTTCCCTAAAAGAAAATAAAAACTATCTTTTTTATTCTCTACTTTCCACGTGTATTTAACAAAAATGTTCTACCTATGCAAATAGCTCAAATTGGACCAGCAGTAAATAAATTGCTGAACTGTGATTCACCATCTATTTTGGTCAAGAATTGAGTATAAACATGGCAAGATTTATGAGCATGGAGGCAGCCCATTGATGCTGCTGTATCTGATCAAAGAGCTTAACAAAATAAAGACAGATGGTGATGTAGTAAATAATTACTTGATTGTAAGGCAAGTACTGTAGGATTGCCGAGTGCACTTATCTTAACCAGACTTTATTCACATTAACATTAACAGCTCAGGGTTGATTGACCACGGAAAGAATCCAAGTTTATGATTAATAAAGAAAAGAGATACATTGAATAAGAATATGATTTCCCAAGCAGGCTTTCTTGTCTGCCGGTCCTTCTGTCCAATCACCCAAGTAGTGATTGTTCCATGTTTTAGTACTTAACACATGCAGGAATTCATAGAGTAAGCCTAGGGGATTTTAAAAACAAAAGTCGACCATACTGACAAGCAGGTGATGTGGCAGAGGGAGCAATAATTAGCCACCATATTGGGTGCCACATGGTCAGTGCTATTCATTACAGTCTCATCCATTACTGGAAGCACTGAAATCAACTCTTCCCATGATTGCTTTGGCTTTACACATCATCGGCAGCCTGAGATCCAGGCTCTTTTTCATCCATTAAATCCGTTCAAGGAACTAACCTTTAAGACTATTGGGAGAGATATGTGAAGAAACAAGATAGAATAGGGAGAGATCACTTTCAGCTGGGATGGGAGGAACCAAATCAGAGGTTTCATGGAGGAGGACCGTATAAAATGGACCTTTAAAAAAAATAAACAAATGGGGGGACAGAAGGAAAAGGGCTAAATAGGCAGAGTCAAATATAAGAGGCAAAAAGAAGATAAATAGGAACCAAAAAACAATGAATAATCCATTTTAGCGGCACTGGATTTAGAGGAGGAGGAGGAGGAAATGGATTTGAATACAACTTTTCAGGCATAGACCAAAAAAAAAAAAAAAAAAAAGTCACAGGAAACTGAACCCAGGCCTTAGTTTTCTTATCATAACAATTTTAATAACTTGAAATTTGCAAAGTACTTTATATGATATCTTACTTGGACCTCCCAACAACCTTGTGGAAAAGGTGCTATTGTTACTCCCTCTCCCCACCCCATTAATAGATTTTTAAAACTGAGGGTAAGAGAAGTTGAAAGAATTTGCCCAGAATCCCCTAGCTAATAAATGTCTGGAGGGAGGATTAGAACAGAGATTTCCCTGACCCCAGTCCCATCCTGATATCCACTATATATACCATATACCTGCTTCTGTAAAATGAAGGGGTTGGACAAGATATCTTTTGAGGTCCCTTCTAGTCTCCACTACTAACACAGAGGATTTGAGTGAAAGAAGGCTACAAGGTAAGTCAGAGCCAGTTCTGTCTCTTTGGCCTGGCATTTTGCAATCTGCTCTGTCCTGGGTGGCTATTCCTACAAAGCACTCAGTCAAAGAGTTGGAACAGAGCCCAGGTCTTCAGTCAGCCTGCCGACTCCATTACAAAGGCAGGTCTTTTCTCCCTTGCCCGGACTAGAGGAGAAAGTGTAAGACATTTAGTGGCTGAATCACAGGGTGCGCTGGGGCTGGGCCAACAAAGAAATTCTCAGGGCAGCCCCCTTCCCACCCCATTATTCAGAAGAAGCTGGCTCTGTTCAGATTCTTGCAGCATCCTTGTTAACCCACAAGTGACCTGCCCCCCAAATCCAGTAAACCAAGACAGCTTCCTCTCCAGTTTCATTGTACGGACAGTGTGCCATTAGCCAGAACACTAATGAAAATATCTGTGCACAGCCCATATGTGTCTACATCTATCTGTGTGGTCTTAAAAATATAAAAGTCAGAGGCTGTAGCTCTGGAGGAATTAACTGTGTTATACCAGGTGCCCAAGGATATCCCTGCTTATTTAATAATGAAGAAATGGAAATCAATCGACCAAAATTAAAATAATCCCAGTGAGGATCTCATGGGATTACACTGTTCTGAAAATCCTCCAATTTTAATTGTATAATAAAAACCAGTTCTGGAATTTGCATGTATGCTGCTGATGGCCTGTATAAGAACATCTTTCTTCAAGCACTTTTCATACTGAAGACACTTTTAATTTTTCCTGCAGAGCAGAATATTGGATTACTAATAAATGGTCATGAAACCCTGTAACATCTACCCAATGAGAGGGCATTGGGGCTATGATTTCAATCATGTCTGACTCTTTGTGACCTCATTTGGAGTTTTTTAGGGCAGATCCTATAATGGTTTGCTAGTTCCTTCTCCAGCTCATTTGAAAGATGAGGAAACTAAGGCAAACAGGGTGAAGTGACTTGCCCAAGGTCACACAGATAATAAATATTTGAGGTAAGATTTAAACTCAGGTTCTTACTGTCTCCTGACTCAATGCTCTGTCACTGCCCTTTGCGGATACTACAATGAGAGAACGTAGACAAGAGCAAAAAGGATAGGTTGCAAGTGATACAGAGGAAGATAGAGGAAAGAAAGTATCTTACACAGGAAAAAAAAAAAAACTATATAGGGCAACTATATTGGGGATTTGCCTCAAGGTACTGGATTTAAACTAATGACCAGACTTGATATATGAATAGGATACTCACATATGGTATATAGGATAGAAAATTGACATATGGATAGAAAATCTCTCTTATCAAAAAAAAAAAAAAAAAAAGACTATTTTGCAACTTATGGTCTTAATGGATTGACTAGAATCCTGAGAGTTTATATTTCTGGAGCAGAGTCACACAATCACTATCAGAAGTTGAATTTGAACTCAGGTTTTCCTGACTCAGAGGCCAGCTCTTTAACCACCATGTCATGCTGCCTAGAATTTAGAGTATTGATTGCACCTGAAGGCCTTTTGTAGCATATTTTAAAAAAACAGAACTTACTTAGGACCAAGATCCCTTCACTCCAATCTCCCACTCCTCAACTGAGAATACCTTTTGTGTCATTTGTCACAAGTACAAAAATCACTAGGTCTAGTTCTGATCATATAGGAATGGTAAAACTTACCCATAGTCACGTAATCATTATCAAGGTTTAAGAATCATGAACCCCAATGTAATACTTTTATGAGAACAGCTCACAGCTGATCTTTGACACCACCAATCTTGTTTTTCTGATTTCATTGGCTACTGATCTCAAGGACCTTCTGCACATTGGGGAAATCATATGAACGATTTGACCTTAAATCTAATGTCATTACCAAAAGATTAATAGTTAAGTACTGGGAAAATGCCAGCAAATTTAGTGGAATTGTAGAATATACTCATTTGGGAGATTTGACCATTTTGGAAGTTAATTAGTACATAATTGATAAATCATGAGAACACACAGCCTCTCTCCCTAGGGAAAAAAAAGCCAACCACATCAACAAGACTGACATTTAAACATACTGGATAATAGTATTTTCTAAGAACAATGCTAGGAATTTTTGTTCATTCCTCCATAACATTTCTAGGTTTATTGATAGTAGTCTTTCTATTTCTTTAGGACCTCCATGAAACTCCCACAATAATACTTTTTCAGAAGTGATAAACTGTATCAACTTAAAATAAGTATTAGCTTCACCAAATTTGGAAAGGTTTATCATAAGATGGTTAATCATGAAGTAATGATTTTTGGGGTTCCAGCAACTCATGAGGCATGAAGGAATTGTGTTCTGCATATGTAAAGGGAGCACCATACTGATGAAATAATAGTTCTCTGGTTCTTTTGAAATAAGACATATTGAAATATATATTTTTTCTTCAAAAAGAGTAAAAAACCAAAATCTGAAGAAAATAGTCAGATCTTTATATCTAAATCCCCTCTGTGTACTAGGCACTAGGGTAAGTGCTAAGGCTACTTTTAAGAATCTCAATGTTATCAGGAAGACAATAAGCACACAGATAAGTATCTATAATACACATGCAAGAATCACACAAAATTTTTGTTTGTTCTTCACTCTTGAAGAGGGCCATGACATCAGGAAGGGGATACCATGACATGCAAATGATTTGGATTTAAGTGAGGGAGGCCTGGGTAAGGAGATGATGTGTTACTGAAAAGGAAGGGACAGACAAAAGAAATATGATTGGATAGAGTCAACTAGATCTTACAACCAATTAGTCATCTGGGGAGAGGGAAAGTACAGTCAAGAATGAGTGATTGAATGAAAGGATGGCAGTACTCTGAACAGAAAGAGGGAGACTCACCAGAGAGGTGATGGGCATTGTAAATGTCCAATAGATAGTAAGTAAGGGGCTAGACTAGGGCTGGTTATGCAGATTTGTATAGAAATGATTATTGAAATCATGGGAACAATTGGGGAAATAACAAGAAGAGGAGGGTCTTCGATAGGGACCTGGGATATATGCATGATGATCTAACAAAGGAGATAGAGACGAATGGTCATATGAGTAGAAGCAGAACCAAGAGAATGGATCCCAGAGAAGATGATAGACAACCATTTCAAATCTCGTATTTGCTGTTGTGTTCAGTCGAGTCTGACTCTTTATGGCCCTGTTTGGGGTTTTCTTAGCAAAGATGCTAAAGTGGTTTATTTACCATTTCCTTTTCCAGCTTATTTTACAGAAGGGGAAAAGTAAGGCAAACCAAATTAGGTGACTTGCCCAGAGGCACAGAGTGGTAAACTAAGCCTGGATTTGAACTCAGGAAGAGGTTTTTTCCTCACTCCAGGCCCAGCACCATCTCCATTGCACTAATCATATATAAAACCTAAGAAAAATGAAGATTTAGAAAAGGTCACTGAATATGGCAATTAAGAGATCATGGATAACTTTGAAGCAAGTTATTTAAGTTGAATGATGAAATCAAAAGACTTGTTTCCCTTTCCCTTTTATTTCCAAAGAGAAAGGAGAATATGAGTATATATATCAGTCACCATCACAGACTATTTCACTCTCAGAAGGCGTCAAATGATGGATTTTTTTTTTTTCCTTTAGTGGTAAATTTTTGCCTATGGCAACTATAATTTATTATTTAGCTTGATGAGCTTTAATTGTTGCATTTGGATTTCAATTTAATCCAGCAGTTAATGACTGTTTACTGTGTGCCTGGCATACTTCTATGAATTTATTGCTTTGTATACCATATCTTTGTCCAGATATTTTCACAAGTACTATAGTCACTCACACTGATACCTCAGATTTGGAATTTTTATGCAGATTAAAAAGAATTACTCACTTTTCCAAGAAATCTATATTTTTCCTCATAATGTGAACAACCATTACTCTAATCTCAATATTAATTTCTTAATACTGTTCATTGTGTATGTTTTTACACTACTTTGAAATGATCAGAAAATGATATATTTTTGCTGTGTGTGTATATGTGTGCATACACGCACATTCACACATTGAAAGATACTATCTTTCCCTAACTTATTCAATGCCTCCACAATATAGACACAGAAAACCCATAGTTAAGGATATAAATGAATCAAAGCAATTCAGGTCATCTAAATTTTATCTAGAGAAATCCAATTCCTGTGTATATAGATAAAAAATATGTACATACAGACATATATAGACATATATCCATAAACACACATATGAAAGGTAAGGTGACCCAGTAAGTAAAGGCCTTGAAATTAGGAAGACTTGGATCCAATTATGCCTCTGACAATTAATAACTAATCATGGATATTTTCAGTCATGTCTTTGGGATCCCATTTTGGGTTTTTCTTGGTAAAGCTATTGGAGTGGTTTGCCATTTCCTTCTCTAGTCCATTTTACAGATGAGGAAACTGAGGCAAACAGTTAAGTGACTTGCCCAGGGTCACATAGTTAATTAGTACCTGAGATCAGGTTTGAACTAGGAAGGTAAGTCTTCCTGACTCCAGAACTGGCACTCTATCCACTGTGCCACCTAACTGATTATGGAAATATACATATACACATACATACAACATATATATACACATATAGATAGCGATATATACATACATATACATATGTGTATGTGGTGTGTATATATATGTATACAGAGAGTGAAAGAAAAATATAAAATTACCTCATTTTCATAGATTTCATAAAAGTATCATTGCAAACTCTGATTCTCAGCTAAACAAATGAATAATTTGCTACTGGCTTTGTTTTCTATTAACAGATGAATTAGAAAAATTAGAACAAGAGAGACTGGCATTAGAAGCCACAATTAAAGATAATGAGAGTGAAGAAGGAAGTAGAGGGATCCGGGGACTGTTCAAAAAGGCGGGGAAGCTGAATATCACCAAGCAAGTTCCCAAAAAAGGTAAGCTTTAAAATCTCCCGTTTCCTTACCCTAAAAAGAATAACAGTTTCACTGCTAAACTATTGCAATCTTTTAGCTGAATTTCAAAAATCAGGCCATCTGCAAGTTTTTACTGACCTCTATGTGCAGGAAGGATGATGAGAGGGGATCAGAAGGCTCAAGGGCCAGCAGGTGGATCAAGGGTATAAAGAGGAAAATTGGTCTCAGAAGTCTGGAGATTGGTGGTCTCCACAGAGAATCTGGTGAGGAGTTAGAAGTAAATCCCCTCAGGGACTTTACATAATAAAGAGATGATTTAGATTGAGAACCAGACACCTGAGTTCCCAGGGATCCATTGACTATTAGAGCTGGAAGCAGCCCAAGAGAAGTAACTGAAAGGTAGGAAGGCCACCCAGCTCAGAGGCAAAGTGATTGGCTCGAGGTTAAGGTAGCCAGTTCTTTGCTGAAGTAGGATTAAAACCAGGTCTCTTGACTCCCAATCAAGACTCCTCTACACTGCAGCACTGCCTGCCTAGGTTTAGGAATGTGAAATGAAGGAGTATCGATTGACTGAGAAAAAGGGAGATGGAGAGAAATTTACAAACACAAAGAATAGGGACACAGCATGTTGTACAAAAAGCACTGAGATTCTGCGTCAGAGAACCTGACTCTTCTGCTCCTCATCTCTGAGCAACTATGAGGGACTAGGAAAATGAAAATTCAACAATTCATAAAGCCCTATCATCCTCATTCTTAAATAATTCCTTGGACATCAACCATGATTTCACAGGTATTTATTATTAAAGATATTAAATCACTCTTATATGTAATAAGATTTTTACTAGACCTATGATTTTTTATTTATGGAATGCTTAGTAAAGCAACTGCTTTTCCCACTGTTAATTGGAACCAATTCTGAAATCTACTCTATTAGAACCCTAAATTGCTCAATGACTTGTCCACAGCCATGCAGCCAGTATGTGTTACACTTAAACCCAGTTTTTCCTTACCCTGAGACTACATCTCTAGTTACTATACCCAATTGTCCCTCATATAATAACAAAGCAATGAAATCATAACTATAGAACCCTGGAAAATTTTATATCTACATATACTTTTAAATTTACTAAATACATTACAATTAATCATGGTAGTCTTGGATTAACAACATATGATTTAATAAACCTGGTTTCATTTTATAAAAAGAAAGATTCACATAGTTCATCCTTTATACTAGTTCTCCATAAACGCAGCTGAGAAATTTAGAAAGGTTTGTAGTGGCCTCTGCTGGTATAAAAATGTTAAAGCTTGAACATGTATTTTTAAAAGAAAACTAAGGAAATTTTTTGGAAATAGTTGGAGGGAGGGATAGTGCTGAATGTATACTATAAGCATTTACTGGTTATTAATTAGATCAGGAAAAGATAATGTCTCTCTAGATGTTCCCATAATCATATCAGAATTTAAAAATTGGGATTGCACCAGTTTCTACTTTGCATGATTAATTTGCACCTGAGATACTCAAGTCTGGAGTTTTAAAGTAATCATCTAATTGAACAGGATGTTAAAAGAGAAAGACAGAGAGACAGATAGATAGATGGAATTCTCTCTCTCTTTATTTTTAATATTTATATTTTCCCCACTACAGTAATGGTGTGAAATCTCTGAGTGTGGCATAGGACTTTCTTACCCAATCACAGGGGAAGCCAGGAGCTGCCAATATAACTCTTGTATCTGTAAGAAACAGAAAGGATCCTGAAAGCAAAAACCAGCTGGGTTATGGAGATACACAATCATTTGCTGGTTTCTATTCCTTCCCTATATCCTAATACTTGGCTATCCAGGAAGAGTGGTCATTATTTTAAAGTTAATTATTTATAAAGATTCTATAGTGTTTTCAAATGGTGAGATTAGAATCTGATATTTTATTGATTGATTGATTTTAAAATTATCTGCTATATCAATTTCAATTCAATTGAACTAACATTTACTCAGCACTTATTCTGTTCAAGACATTGTGCTAGCCACTAGGGATACAAAGAAGAAATAGCCTCAACTGGGGAGGAAGAGAGAGATATAAGACTTTCATTTGGTAAAAGTAGAGATTTCCTTCATCTAGATTAGAGAAGGCTTTTTTGGGGTGGAGTGGCACCTGAAGATGGTAGATAAAAGGCAGCAACCCATTCAAAAATCTCCCATCATTTTCCCCCAAGCAACTTTAAAATAATATCCTTTGTGCCTTGGTCTTCCTTGCCATTGTAGAAGCTTTTTATGGACAAGTTCTTTTTTTATTGTTTGATTTTTTTTCTTAGCCTATTTCTTAACTTTTCACTTAAATATTCACCTAGAGGTGGGGAGGCACCATACAAAGCTGTAGACCAAAACACAAACTCAGAAGCTGAAAACAGCTAAAACAAAAACCTCAAAAAAAAAAATTCTAATTGGACACAAGCCCAACAAGAATTCCTGAAAAGTTAAACGAAAAAGATAAGAATGATAAAGGAAAATTGGGGAAAGAAATTAAATTGATGAAAGAGGAAAAGGAATATGTGAGGAAAGGGGGAAGGAAGAGCTAGAGTAAGGGAAATTATCTCATATAAAAGAAGAATGCAAAGAATTTTTACAATGGAAGAGAAAATATGAGGGTTGGCAATGCTTAAACCTCAATCTCATTAGAATTGGTTCAAAAAGAATATACGTGTACCCATACACATACACATATCCTCACTCAAGTATAGAAATAGATCTCACACAATAATTTGATGAAGATGGAAGGGTATAAAAGAAATGACAAAGGGGGAGTAATAAATGGGAAGGCAGATTAAATGAAGCAGTAGTCAAAAACAAAACAGACTTTGGAGGAAGGAAGGACAATATGAAAAACAAGACATACAGCCAGAAGAAAATAAGATAAAGGGAAATACAGTTAATAATCATAACTGTGAATGCGAATGGGATGAGCTCATCCATAAAACCGAAGTGAATAGTAGAATGGTTTAGAAACAAGAATTCATCAAAATGTAGTTTTAAAAAGATGCCATTTAAAATAGAAAGACATAGATAGAGTCCAAATAAAGAGATGAGCAAAATTTATTATGCTTCAGCTGAAATTAAAAAGGCCCCTAACCTGTCATGGTAGTAATCATGACATCAGAGAAAGTAAAATCAAAATAGACCTAATTAAAAGAGAGAATCAGAGAAACCACATTTTGATCAAAAGGACCATAGACTATAAACTAATAACAACAACAACAAATTACATTAAGTTCTCTAATAAAGTTCTCTTTTCTTAAATATATAGGTAACTAAAGGCAAAGTTATTTAAAAAATAAGAGCTACTCCCCAATTGATAAATTGTCAAGGGATATGAAGAAGTAATTTTTAGAAGAAGATATCAAAGCTATCTATAGTCATATGAATAAATGCTCTAAAATGCTCTAAATCACTATTAATTGGAGAAGGCTCATAAAAACAACTCTGAGATACAATCTCACATCTGTCAGAATGGTTAATATGACAGGGTTCATGACTTTCAAGTTTGCTGTCCTTTCCCTTGTATCTCACTGATTTTTCCTGGATACACTTCTCTCCTAAGAGGTAAAATATCTAATTTCCTTCTCTATCAATAAAAAGAAGTCATGTTAACAAATATATATATATATATATATATCCTTCTTAAAACACAAGCTGTTATGTGATCCAGAAAGGCAAAGAATCAAAATTTAAAAGGGCGTATAATGCCATATCAAGTAAATAATATTTAGCATGTGAAACACATGCTTGTGTTAGTTGTTTGGTAGTTTTTCTGGGCCATAAGATCAGGGCTAATTCTTCCCTCAGTTATTCATAGATATATTCCCTGGACTGCAACAGATTTGCATGTAGTAAGACCAGACCACAGAATTTCAGAATTGGAAGAGATTTTGACATCCATCTAATCCAAAGGTTCTTAACCTGGATAGATTTCAAAAGATCTATGAACAATGGTTGAGAAAAAAATTGCATTTTAATTCTCACTAACTTCTAACTAAAATTTAGTATTTACTCCCATTATTTAAAAACATTATTCTAAGAAAATGCCCATAGTTTTTGTTAAACAGTCCAAGGAGTCTAGGATACCAAAAAAAAGGTTTTCAGCTTCTGAACTAGTCAAACCTGGGGATTCTGTAAAAGAATTCAGAATACAAATTGCTGTACAAGGGCTGTCTTTGTGCAAAGCTCTTTAAATGTAAACTCTGTGTGTGCATGTAATTCATTTAGTAATTTAAACATTCAGTATTGTTTCTTGACACTGAAAGCAAGCCTCAGACCATTTTGTTTATAAATGTTTTTTCTCTCTCATGGGTCCAATCAAGTCTAGGGAAATTGAAACTGCATAGAAACAGATAATTGCTTTACAATTCTCAATTCCAAAATATGGCAATCCTGAAAAATATTACAAAGAATTTTTGAAACCTGTTAGATCAGAGATAAACCTCAGAAAAGGATGTCAGCTCTATTTAAATACTGCCCTAAGAATTTTTTAAAATATAATAATAAAGTCACAATATTTAAAGAAAACTAAAAATTTGAAGTTATATACAAATTAAGGTACAGTGTGACCAAGTTCATATTTGCATATGGGATCAAAGAGTCCTATCTATATATTATTGTCTCTCTGTTTGCAATTTTACTGTCAAAGTTAAGTTGTTACTGTTTAAAAAAAAAAAACAAAAACTAAGTTTTGAAACATTTTAAAACAATGTAAATTTGGTATTTTCATGTTTTTAAAAATTATTTTATTGAAAAATCAATGGAAGGAAATTCATTAGAATATAAGAATAATTGCTTCAATAAACTGGTTTTAGTATCTATTTTTCTTTTATGTTATTTAAATGACATGAACAAATCATAATGATAAAAAAAGAAAGTGTGTGCAAAGCTAAAGAAATCTATTTAATAGGTGCCTTTAGAAAGTTAGTTTAGACCTTTATAAATCAAAGTTTTCAGGTTTGTTTGGGGAAGGATTTGAATTTTTTTCAGATGCTTACAAATTGTAAACTATTGTTCAATTCATCAACAAATATTTATGAAAAGCATTTTCTCTGTGTGAAGACAAAGACAAAAATGAAACAGTCTGTGCCCTCACGAAGCTTATATTCTGTTGAAGAAAGCAATCGCATTAATGAAAAGCCAATGGTAATGCTTTTGCAGATTTTTTTTGCAGGCACATACTCAATGCATGCCTAAAATGTACATTTATAAATATAACAAAATAAATACAAGATAACTTTTGAGGAGAGGAAATCAGTAGCTGGGTGGGAATCAAGCAAAGATTTGTGTACAAGGTGGAGCATGAGCTGAACTTTGAATTAAACTAGAAATCCTAAAATGTAGATATAAAAAGGGAGTTAACAGTTTTTTTTTTTTTGAGTTAACAGTTTTAAAGCACCCTCAAACATCCCATCCATAACCAATCTTGTCCAAATGGCTCTCACTGTCTTCAATAAGAAAGTTCCTTTTATAAACAGAAGTTGCTTTTATTTTGAAAGTTTATGTTGTGAATTCTTTTGAATCTTTAAAGCCCATGCAATTCTAATTTCTATATCTAGTATTTAATTCCTTAAGGAAAGGGTGGTCAAAATCACTCGTAGGGAATGGAAATAATAGGACTTTTAAAAGCAGTGGAGGAGACATAGAGCCAAGATAGTAGAGGGGCTTTGTAAAACCACATTTTCATGTGAAAACATTTAGAAAACATTTATACATCCTATAACTATAAAATTCTAAATATATTGTCATGCATTACATATTTAAGGATTTCCTTAACATCTTTTACTTTTTAGGTAAATTAGAAAGATTAGTATCCTCAAGTAAATTTACATCTGAAATTTGGAAATTGTATTGGAGGTTTTGTGGTTGTTTAGGATTTCTAAACTACTATAATAAATTGGTCATATTATTAGAATTGCCATATGACTAAACAACAATTCCCTATGAGGCACAAGATCAAGGACAGAAAAACATCCAATAATAAAATGAGTGATTCTTTGGCCAGTCCTAAATTTTCATTCAAAAGTAAAAAGTGATATTAATCATTATGCAAATAGAAAAAAAGAGAAAATAAAATCCATTGTTTATCTATCTAATTTTTCTAAATTTAAGCCTTCCTGTCACCAGGAAGAAAAAGATCTGTTTTAGTCAACTAATTTAATGGAAATGTACTTGTTACCATTTTCAAATTTGTCTTTTTTCATTTCAGACAGTGGCATTAACACAATCCAATCAATGCACGTGGGGGAGTTCAATCAGAGACTGGTGGAAGCCAGCACTCAATTTAAAAAGAAGCAAGGCAAAGGCACCATTGATGTTTGGTGGTTGTTTGATGATGGAGGTAAGTGATGCTAAAAAGTACAGTAGAGAACAAAATTTCTCTACTGACAAATTTAGCATAATGTCTGGGAAACATATGATAATGTTAGCAGATGAAGCATGAAATTTCCATATTTTCCAAAGATTTAAAAAAAAATAGTGCTATAAATGTAGGGCTGAATAAAGTAATTGAGTTGTTCTCTTTCACTTACACATTCATTCATCTTAACAATCATGATAAACTTTTTCCCCCTCCAGGGTTAACACTCCTAATCCCTTATATCCTGACTCTCAGGAAAAAATGGAAAGACTGCAAATTAAGGATTTATGTTGGAGGCAAGATAAACCGTATTGAAGAAGAAAAAATGGCGTATGTATTGGCAATTTCTGTCATTTAAAATAAGATATGTGGTTTATACTCATATTATTTAACAGCTCCTATTAAAATATCTTTTAAAAAGCCTTTCATGTATAATTGAAGTGAAAAACAAGCCATTCTGATAAAATTAAAATTTATTTTCTTTCCCATAATTCATTATTCAAGTCAACTGGGGAATACATCAACTTTATTTTGCCAATCTCCATATTCCCCTCACTGGAAGAGTTAAATGCTTTTAAAACAATACTCTTTCTACTGTTGGCAAAGAATCCTCTCTTCTAGGCTTGAATGGGAATATCATTACTTTTCTTTAATGTTTATTTGGTTTTATCTAATTACTTATTCAAAAGATAGAGACTCTAAAGTTATGCCTACATTTGCATGATAAAAGAGAAAATACAAGTGTTGACTTCAGTTTTATGGATGCTTCTGGTTAATCTACTAACTAACCTTCAAGTCTTAGTATTGCAATTGAGTATTTTTATTCTTAAAAAGGTGGAGGTACCCTGGCATGGATTCTGTCAATACAAAGTTATTATTAAATAAAATAAAATTAAAATTAAAAAAAAAGGTGGAGGTATATACCTTTATGATTATTACTACAATTCTCTAAGTGGTGCTATGTACCTTATAATCATAAAGCACCATAATCTTTTTTTTTAATAGCTTTTTATTTACAAGATATGTGCATGGGTAATTTTTCAGCTTTGACAATTGCAAGACCTTTTGTTCCAACTTTTCCCCTCTTTCCTCCCACCCCTTCCCACAGATATCAGGTTGACCAATACATGTTAAACATGTTAAAGTATAAATTAAATACCATATATGTATACATGTCCAAACAGTTATTTTGCTGTACAAAAAGAATCGGACTTTGAAATTGTACAATTAGCCTGTGAAGGAAACGAAAAATGCAGGTGGACAAAAATAGAGGGATTGGGAATTCTATGTAGTGGTTCTTAGTCATCTCCCAGAGTTCTTTCGCTGAATGTAGCTGGTTCAATTCATTACTGCTCTATTGGAACTGATTTGGTTCATCTCATTGCTGAGGATGGCCACATCCATCAGAATTGATCATCATATAATATTATTGTTGAAGTATATAATGATCTCCTGATCCTGCTCATTTCACTCAGCATCAGTTCATGTAAGTCTCTCCAGGTCTTTCTGTTGGTCATTTCTTGCAGAACAATAATATTCCATAATATTCATATACCACAATTTATTTAGCCATTCTCCAATTGATGGGCATCCACTCAGTTTCCAGTTTCTAACCACTACAAAGAGGGCTGTCCCAAACATTCTTAAAGCACCATAATCTTAGAAGAATTGGAATTTTAGGTGATATAAAGGACAATGGATAAAGGCACATTAGGCCTAAAGTAGACTATAGAACAATACCAATATTGACTTACATGCAAAAATTGACATAAAAGGCAGCTTCAAGACTGTCCAGAAAATGGACTAAGCTCCATCGTATGGCATAAGTGATGAATAATATGTAGATTGACAGAATGTTCTACTGATATTTTCTAGGTCTAGTTTTTGTATTTTACAAGTTTTTCTTGGGCTTTATTGAAATAATTTTAGCCCAAACTTAATATATCCATCAAGTGTTGTAATGAAAATCAAATATCAACTAAAATCTTTTAAATAAATTAGTTTGCTTGAGAAGCTAAATTGAAGTGAAACATGATTGCTTTGATATCTTAACTCAAACACAAATATTGTTTGATTGAGAGCAGTTAAATATTAGTGATGAAATGTTCTTTCTTGTGTTTTAGGATGGCTTCACTTTTGAGCAAATTTAGGATAAAATTTGCAGATATCCATATCATTGGTGACATCAATATTAAACCAAACAAAGAAAGGTATGAAACATTTATCAAAATCCATTATTTACCTCCACAGTAATCTCTTATTCTCTTTTATGCTCGTTATCAAAGAGTGAGAAAGCTAGGCTTTTACCACCGTCAGTTTCTGGTATCATAGAACTCAGAAGGGCCTAAAATAATAATGAACACAAAACTATCCAATAAAATATTATATAGATTCAGGGCTTCTTAAACTTTTTCCACTCATGACCCCTTTTAGCCTGAGAAATTTCTAAGTGATCCTGGGTATATATGTAAGTAAAATAAATATACAAATCAAACATTTACTGATAATAAATCATAATTTTGTGACCCCCAACATTCAGTTATGAGACCCCATATGGCATTATAAACCACAATTTAAGAATCTGGAGAAGGCTACTTTCAAAAGATCTGTAAAATTTGTATAATGAAGTTCAAAAAAAATTCAACCAACATTTTGGAGTTGTTGTTCATGTTTCTTTCTGAGTTCTCTCTTCAAAGAAAATGGTCATAGAGTCAGACAGCTTCACTGAATAGATAATGATATTGATGATGATGAGATGGATAAATAGATATTCTTGTGCTTATAATTGGGGAGCATTGGTGAACAACTTGGGGAAATGGACTTTTACATGGTACAGAGCATAAATTTACTTGGGAGTAAGCCATTCAGATACAGCCCAGCACATTTATATTCCCTAGAGTTATTATTGCCCTTTGTTTTTTTTTCTAATCTATGACCTATGACTGATTTATAAATTCCCATTGTGGGTGTGACCAATAATAAAATGACAATTTATTAAAATTCCAAGATTCTATTTTATTATCAAAGCTACAACCCCACTAAATTCTTGGTGATTTGTGACTAGTACAACCAGTTGTTTTCTTTTAAGAGGGAACTAAACCAGGAGTTTCATCAGTATGGGGGACTCCCAGTGAGGGATCTCCCTCTTCCAGTGAACATAACCATTTCTTCTGGGATTCACAGACTCTGAGACTCGCATGAGGCACTGGGCATCCTTGCACAGGATCATAGAGCCAGGATGTGTAAGAACCAAGATGGCCCAAACTCTGAGCCCTGCGCTCTCCACTCTGCCACACCAGCTCTGTGTAACTGTACTATTAGCCAATTCAAATGGCTTTATAACAAAACCCATGCCCTAATTTGATAAGAAAGTTATTTGAGATACAATTGTCCAAGTCATTCTGCTGTCATGCTTGCATTTTATGCCAGGCATAAATGCTTTACTTTTATAATGCTTTACTTTTATAAATTCTACAATTACTACACGTTCCTAATCAAAATGAGCCTTTTTGCAATTCTCTTTGGAAAATAGAATTAACATGCCTACATGAACTGGACTCTAGTATAATTCTCTCTGGTGGCCTTCAGGATTTTCATTTAATTGAAGAATAGATGAATTTCAATTCACCTTAAGCCCTTTCCTCTTAGTATGTTTTTTTTTTTTTTTAATATAATCAAATAAGCTTGAAGCTTCTGGGATGGGTGGGTCAGTTTCAAAGCTACTTTGAGGTGCCAATTCACTTAGAGGATCTGTATAATAAAGTAGGCTGCTAGGCAGGGATGAATTGAGGGAATGTAACTCAATCCTAGCCTCCAAAATACTTTCCCGTGTGATTGGAATTCCTTAAAGAAATTCAGATGTAACCTATTTAGAGCCAGCCAGTAGGATTTCTCTAGGTTTTCAAAGACAAAACCAGGTCAAAAAATATATAGTTTATCAAGTGTTCATTTCCCCAGCATAAGTCCTCTGAAACGGAGTCATCTTATTGTGAAAACCCACTTCCAAGAGCCACTAGAGGATCCAGAACAGCTACAGGACAAAGGGTACAGCCTAAGAATATGCCATGGGTAGAGTTAGGTTTCAGCTTGGCCGGCTAGGCCACTTTCCACGGTCAAAGCTGTCTCCCAGATCATTACTGCTCCTCCTTAAAAGCTTCAGAGAAAATGGTCCAACACATGCCTGAAGCAAGATTTCTCTCCACATCATCCCTTACATCCAGCCTCTCATTGAAGGCCTCCACTGAGAGAAACTCCCGTTCTTCATACAAGCTGCATGTTTTATTTTTATTATTGCTGTTTGGGCATTTCAGATGCATCCAACTGTTTTTGCCCCCTTTGAGGTTTTCTTGATAAAGACATTAAAGTGGTTTTGCCATTTCTTTCTCTATCTTATTTTACAGATGAGGAAACTAGATAACTAGAGTTAAGTGACTTGACCAAAGTTACCCAGCTAGTGAGTGTCTGAGGCCAGATCTGAACTCTGGAAGATTAGTCTTCTTGATTGCAGGCCTGGAGCTCTATCCACTGTGCCATCTCTCTGTCTTCATATGTTTTACCTTTAGAGAACTCTAAATTTTAGGAACGTGTTCCTTATTACAAGTAACATCACTAGGAGATGAAACTCGCAAAAGGTCAATAAACAAATTAACAATGAAAAGTATTTATAAAGATTTTTGTAGCAAACTTTTGTCATCAGGGACAATGGAGCTATCACATTTGGTCACAGATATATTGCTACATAAGAAAAAAGAAATGGTCCTGAAGAAATATATATGGCAAAAGCTGCATAAAAATAAAAATATACATAAAGAAGTTGGATTAGAAGCAACACAATTTTAAGAGCGCTGAAGAATTGCTTCTCAAAGTTTCTGAAGGAGATGCCGCCAAAATCATGACGTGGAAAGGGGAAAAACGTAGACCTTTATAACAACAACAAAAAGCAACAGAAAATATCAATAATTATAGACTTGTCTGCCTATTCCCATCTATACAAAGTTTTTTTTTTTTTTTTATGAGAGTAATATACATACTGGCCTTACCTATTTTGAGCAAGAAAGTTGTGGTCATAACTGGGGAGGTTTGGGTTAACTTTCCCCCAAGATGGATTGATCTGGACCCAGCTACAAACCCTGTGGACATAAAAGCAGTTTTTAGGACTTTGAAGAAGAGCTTCTGAAACCACAGGGAACCTCTTTGCTGACTACTTTTAACCTTCTTGCTGGTAGCTTTTATCTACTTTTATCCTTTGGACTGCTTTTAGTCACCTATAGAAATGCTTTTTTCCCCCAGAAATATTTGAATATGTTGCTCCAGTTGCAGGGTAGTGACCCAGATAGAAAGGAACAAGCAGGTTTTCCTAAATGACCTTCTTTATCATATTTTTAATCACACAATTGATTGAAAGGTATAGAAAATATGATTCCACTGCTTTTGTTTTGAAGAAAAAAACCACTTTTTAATAGAACAAAACACTACCTTAAAGACTTTCTTCCAACAAGATATCAAGATTCCTTGAATGAGATATCAACAGAAATAACTTTGTTCATTGTCCCTCTGGTTATAATTATCAGGCAAGACATATGCTTGCCAAAGGTATTTTCTATTGCTGAGGATATACACAATAGAGTTCAAATGGAAAAGGACTGTCCCTTTTTTAAAATAGTATTTTCCCACAGTTTTAGCATTCATTTAACAAGAATTTGAGATCTGAATTTTTCTCCTTGTCTCCCTCCTCACTTTTCCCCTTATCCTAAAATAGTAGGCAATTTGATATAGGTTATATATGGACTATTGTGTAAAACATATTTCCAAATTAGTCACAGTTGGGAAAGAAGAAACAGATCAAAAGAAAAAACGCACAACAAAGAACAAAGAAAGTGAAAAAGTACACTTTACTCTCCATTTCAAGTCCACTAGTTCTTTACCTGGTTGTGGATAGCATTTTCATTCACAAGTCCTTTATACTTGTCTTGGATCATTGTGTTGCTGAGAAGAGCTGAGTCATTCGTAGTTGATCTGTTGCTGACACTGTGTGATCCTGGCTTTGCTCTTATCATTTTTATCACTTCATGCAAGTCTTTTGAGGTTTTGCTAAAATCAGCCTGGCCGTTTCTTATTGCATAATAATTGCTTGTTCAGCCATCCCCCAATTGATGTGCATCCCCTTAATTTCCAGTATTTTGCTCCCATGAAAAGGGATAATATAAATATTTTTTGAACCTGTAAGTTCTTTTCCCTTTTTATGATCTCTGGGATACAGAACTAGTATTGTTGGATTACAGGATACGTATTTTGGTTGCCCTTTGGGCATAGTTCCAAATTTATATCCAGAATGATTGGATCACAACTCCACCAACAGTGCATTAGCATCCCAATTTTGCCACATTTTCCAACATTTTTCATTTTCCTTTTTTTTTTTTTTTGGAGGGGGGTCATATTAGCTAATCCAATAGGTGTAAGGAGGTATCTCAGAGTTGTTTTTATTTGTATTTCTCTAATTAATTTTTACACAATTACATATAAATATGAAAATAGATCCAGGAAAGACAGTGTCAGAATCATTAGACTACCTGAAAGCCATAATCAAAGGAGGAGCTGAACAGCAGTTCAAGAAATTATCAAGGAAAACTGCTCCAATATCCTGTAAACAAAGGGCAAAATAGGCATTGAAAGAACACACTGATCACCTCAGGAAAAAGATCACAAAATTAAAAATTCCAAGGAACTATTGTTAAGGAAAAATACTGCAAATGGTCAGAAAATAGTTTTGATTTCTTCATCTGAAAACTGACTTCATATTCTTTGACTATTTAGCAATGGAGAATGGCATGTACTCTCATAAACTTGACTTAGTTCTGTATATATTTGAGAAATGAGGACTTTATGAGAGAGACACTTGCTATAAAAATTGTTTCCCAGCTTTCTGCTTTCCTTCTAATCTTGGTTGCATTGGTTTTTTTGGTGCAAAAGCTTTTTAATTTAATACAACCAAAATTGTCTGTTTTACAGTTTGTAATGCTCTCTCTTGTTTGGTCATGAATCTTTACCTCACTTCTCCTATAAGTATTTGGATGTTATGTCACTTGGTATATATATGTTTAGTATTGATATTATTTCGTTGTCTATTGTACCTTTTAGCAAATAGTTTCCTTCCTTATCTCTTTTCATTGGGTTTATTTTTGCCTTTATTTGTCTGAGATCAAGATTACTACCCCTGCTTTTTTTGACTTCAGCTAAAGCATAATAAATTTTACTCTAGCTTCTTACTTTTACTCTGTCTCTTTGCCTCAAGTATGTTTCTTAGAAATAACATGTAGGATTCTAGTTTTTGATCTACTCTGCTATTCATTTCATTTTTATGGGAGATTTCATCCCATTCATATTCAAAATTATGATTACTAATTATGTATTTCCCTCCATCCTCTTTTTCCTTTTTTGTCCTCTATCTTCTTTCACACTTTCCATTCTTAAAAGTGGAAATCTTGTCTACTATCTCTTCTAGTCTCTATCTCTTCTGTCAGTCCTATATTCCAAATCTCTGCTTTATTTAATCTCTCTTCCTACTTTCCTGTTAGATAGAATAAATTTCTATATATAAGCAATTATATATTATTCTCTCTTTGGATCAATATGGATGAGAATAAAATTCAAGCAATACTCATCATCCATCCTCCCATCTCTTCTTCACCATTATAATAGTCCTTTCACACTTTTTCATGTGAAATAATTTTTAATTTTGTGATATTTTTCCTGAGGTGATCAGTGTGTTCTTTAATGTTGCACTTGCGAGGTCCTATATGATTCTGATTGTGATTCCCCAATATATGAATTATTTTTTTCTGACCATTTGCAGTATTTTTCCTTAACAATAGTTCCTTGGAATTTTTAATTTTGTGATCTTTTCCCTGAGGTGATCAGTGTGTTCTTTCAATGCCTATTTTGCCCTTTGTTTACAGGATATTGGAGCAGTTTTCCTTGATAATTTCTTGAACTGCTGTCCAGCTCCTCCTTTGACCTGTGGGTCACCTGTGGGCCACCCTGGCTATTAATGCATTTTTTTAATGCAGTGATGTTGCCTTGAGGCCCACAGGGACCCCTTGTGTCTGATGCTGTATTGGTGTGGTGGAGGGGCAGTGGCTGGTACTATTGAAGGCTGGAAGAATCTGGCAGCTTACTTGATGCTGAGCTGGGGGCCTCGTGGTGGGACTGGCTAGTGGGACACTTCTGTGTTTCCCTGAGGCTATACTGAAGCATGGGGTTGTCCAGCCTCTAGAGGATGTCTGTTTCCCCAGGGCTGTGTGTGCTGAAGCATGTGAGGATTCTCAGAGCTAGAATTTGCTGGTTCCCCTGGCTAAACTAAGGCATATGGGGGTGCTTGGCAGGATCTCCCATTACTTTACTGAGGTGGGGCTTGCTGTTGGTGTGCTGGGACACTTCCTGTCCTGTACTGCACTCCCCTTTTACCCAAGTGAGACAGACCTTTCTGGCCAATCTTCCAAGTTTCTTGGGCTAAAAAACTATTTCATCCCATCTTTTTGCGAGTTCTGCTATTCTAGGATTTGTTTGGAGGCACTATTTTATGTTTATTTGGAGGCAAATATGGGAGAGTTATGGTGATTTACTGGTTACACAATTATTTCAGGTCCTGAAAATTAAAAAGAGATTCCTCCTCCAGATGCTTCTGCTTGTGAACAGCATGGTACTGATTGTCAATACAATCTAAACACTTCAGAGCCGCCTAAATGAAATCCATGATTATTCAAAAGATAGTAACCTAACTATTCACTCAGGAAAAATAACTGTATGAATGAAGAATGGCTATTCTTCAAATTATGATATATCATTGAAGTGATATCCCATAGAAGTTATCCATAAATAAATATGTCATGGACAGATCTGCAAAAACAGATGCATGGACAATGCACCAGCTATAGAACAGCAACAGATCAGATTGCCTTGAGAAATTGCATACTTCTTTCAGTGACCTCAAACTTCTCCCTGAAATAATAGCCCGTCTCCTGAACACCAATATTTAGGTAATATTATAGAGCAACAAGCCATAACTATTACTGTCTTCAAAGAAGTAAGGTTGAAGATCACTCAAAGGGCAATGATGAAGTATATATTAGATCTAAACAGGATAAAATACAAGGAATAATGCAGTAGAAATAAATAAAGAATGCCATCAGAGAAATGCATGGCTGGCAAAAATGATTAATCATATAATTAAAATGAAGAGAACGCAAGCAATGGATAGCTCATGTGTTCCACTAGAACCTGTATCATGTCAAGATAATGAAAAGAAAGCCTCAAGTATATTCAATGGAATCTCTTTGACAACCTGCTGGGAGGATCTTGAAAAGAGTCACACAGGAAAGGCAGGCAAGGATGGATTGCAATATGAATCACTGGAGGAAATACTCACTTCCAAGAGATCATTTGATCCATACCATCTATATCTGTATGTGTGTAACTAGCTGAAATCTACCTTTCCAACTTCCACCCAATCGACTTGGATGAAGCAAAATAAATCTGCTTTCTTTTCAGCAGTACAATCCTTTAAGCATTTTAAGAAAGTAAATCATCTTTCCATTGCATCACATTGTCTCCACTTGATATAGCATATCAGCCAGTCAATAAGCATGTGCTGGCTCTGTGCTAAGCATTGGGGAAGCAAAAACGAGCCAAAGGCAAACCCTACCTATGTTCATGGAACTAACAGTCTAATGGAAGAGACAATATGCAAATGGCAATGTATAAACAATACAGAATAAATTGAAAATAATCCACATAATCCACAAGATGTACATACATTTAAGGGGAATCTGGAAGACTCCTTGTAGAATGTAAGATTTTATGTGGAAATTGAAAAAATTCAGGGATGCCAGGAGGCAAAGATGCAGATGGAGAAAATTCCAAGAAAACAATATACCTGTAGACAGTTACAAGAACAAAGATGCAGTACGATGACTTGATGTCCTTTTCATCAGCAGTTGCTCTAAAAAACACCAAAAAATTATACCATGTTATTTTGGCATAGAAAGTCCCTACCTCTAGTTACCATCTTCCAAGGATCAGGACTGTTTAGTAGCTACTGACTTGGGAATATGCCTCTTCCCTCATCTCTACTTTACCCTTCCTTCCAATGGATGACTCCAGTCTGAGTGAAATTAAATTTACTGTATATGATGAGACTTTCTATAGTGGTCCAAGCCATTTACCTATAGATAATTACAGGAAGAAAGACATAGTTTGATTAGTTTAGGAAATTAAACCTTAATGTGCTTCCAGTTTACTTGTTCGACTAAAGTAGAAAGTGTGAGCACAGTTCTGGCATTTACACTGTATTTATACTTATCCTAGCTATGAAAGATTAGAATGGATGGATGGATGACAAAATTATTGAACCAAGAGAAACTGAGACATTCAAGTAGTTAAATTTGATTCTTTTACAATATGGAATGAATTGAGTCATAGGCCATCTTCAGATGAGAATCAGAGAAAATTAGAAGTAATTAAGCAGAGAAATTTAGTTTAACAGTGATGGTAAGGTAGTTATCAGCAGAATCTTGTGCATTACCTAAGAAGAAAAGAAATCTTGATGTGAGAACCCAAGAAGGAAAATTATGTAATTATCATAAAAGTTTTGTTACCTGTCATATTAGTTGAATTACTTGAGCCAGGGGAGGGGAGAAAGGAAAGAATGGTTATCAGATAATCCTCCCCCCATCCTTCCCAAAAAAACCCTAGGTTAAATAAGAATTATACTTAACAATGGAATATCTTACCATACAAGATTGCCATAAAGAGCAATTAGAAAGTTCCTTAATTACGGTAATCAGGCTTAAAAAGGAACCCAGGGTAACTGAGCTGAATAGAAAAATATAAGGACTGTTAACATTTTTACCTGTCATTTACCAAAGAACATGGAAATTTTTCTGCTTTGTAGCTCTAAGAAAAAACTTACTTGCTCAGTCTAAATTTATGCCCCATTTTAAAAGAAAGCAATTCACCTGTTAGTGGGTAGATGCTATTAACTAATTAACAAGTTCCTATGTAATAACAACAACAAAAACCCTACCCAACTAAATTAATTTAAATAATACTTTAAATTTTTGAAATATCACAGATTTATACCTGGATGGATCCTTACAGGTACTTACTTTACAGATGAGGAAACTAAGATGTTAAAACAGAGCTTAAATGAGTTGTCCAAGATTGCAATGGAAGTAAAAATCCAGTACCCATTACAACTTGACTATGTTGCCTCCATCCTTCAAAACAATGTGGGTAAAACGGATGATAAAGGGGAAAACTGAAGGCAAGACCCGTAAATGACTTAACCCCATAAGTCAATGGTAGGACTAGAACTCTTGACTCCTGGCCCACTTATCTGAAGGCAGCTTGTGGCACAATGGATAGAGAACTGGCCAACAATCAAAAAGACAAATATAACTTCAGCCTCAAGACACTTCCTAATTGTGTGACCCCGAGCAAGTCATTTAAGTCCAATTTCCTCAATTATAAAAAGATCATTTCCTTCTAGAATTGTTGTGAGAATTAAATAAGGTAATATTTGTAAGGTACCATGGAGCAGATACCTAATAAAGCTTGTTTCCTTCCTTCCTAGTTCAGTATTCTTTCCATTATACTATGCTATCTCTTGAAGTCTTTTTAGGAAATGGTTATAGGCAGGTATATAAAAGCCACTACTCGGTGGTATTTCCTATCAGTTTCACACCTGCCATGCTGTTACACATAACTCTAAATGGTACTATGTAATAGAAATTGTGATAATGGATCATATCAGCCCTTAACATTTCTGACAAAAGTACACATGGGTGAGTTCACTTTTCTCCCTTTTCATTTTTTCCTAAAATCAATATCTATCTCTGACCCTCCAGCTAAAAAATCAGACTAATTATTTTATGCTTTTAATTTATTGATTCATTAACCCATGTTTATAATAATTTCCCTAGATTCTAAATTTTATTATTTCCTAAGAGTTTTGTTCAGCCATCTGATTTCACTTACAAACCTAGAAAACTGCTTGAGCCCTGAAGAGTTCAAGACTAGTTCTCCAGCTAGTATATATTACCCTGACTTTCATTTCAGAAAGTTTCTAAGTTTCACTTCTGAATTTGTTAATTAAAATTGAACTACATTTTATAGATAAGACCAAAATGAGGCGTGGTTTTTTTTTTTTTTTAAGGCAGAGGGGAATTGAAAATTGAAGCAATGTAAAATACATTTAATGTTTTATGTTACAGTTTTTGAAGTTTTGTTTTGTTATTATTGGGGAAATAGATTTACTTTAATATTTTTATGAAAGACAAAATAATACTTTAAAATATATTTTAAATATTATATTTATATACATATAACTGTTTCATATTGACATAAATATTTTGTATAAGTATAAAATACTTTTATCTTTTTAAAATATTATAAAGCTTCTATTAGATTCTCTCTCCTACTAATATGTTTTCCTTTTAATCAAGTATAAATATCCCTAGATTTTCAGGTATTAATATCCATCCTAACCACCTTGACCCCTAAACAATATTCAAATACTGTCATTTGAAAAGTTCTCTCTTACACTCAAAATACACAAAAATAAACAAGCAAAGGCATCTGCAACTGTTACCAAAAAAAAAAAAACCAAAAAACTCAAAACTCAAACTGTTATTATAGTCATTAAGTTCACAAGATTATATATTTTTTAATTCAACATGCCCACACCACACTAACATAACTGGAAATTACATAGGTAGATTGAAAGCTATAGCCTTTTTGACTCTTACTAAAATCTAATTTATATCTTATATCAGTTCATAGGCTATTTCCCAATTAGCATGTACAATAAGCAAATAGAAAATTATTTTATGTTCTGATATGTCTATAGTAAAGTTATTTGCTTGAATGGAAATTGCATTACCAAAGGAGCTAATATTTTTGTATTTTTGTGTTTAAACTCAATAAAAATACTTCACAGGTTGGCGACATATTAAACAAACTCTGGGCATCTTCTAAGTAGCCAAGAGGATAGATTCTTCTTTGTTCATAGGATGTTACTCACATAAATAATTCTTAAAATATTTGCATGACATTCAGCACTGATTCAAAGTCAGCAGGACCAGTAATACCTAGAGTATCTGTGAAATAATGAGTCAGTTTCCTACTGTGAAGCATCCTTTATAATTCCAATTTCAGCTGGAAATTCTTTGAAGAGATGATTGAACCATACTGTCTCCATGAAAGCTGTAAAGATTTAACAACTGCTGAGAAATTAAAAAGAGAAACTCCATGGAAAATTACAGATTCAGAACTGGAAGCATTCAAGGAAAAGGTAAAGTCTCTTCTTCTCTAAATTTTTACATTGTTGTTAGAATAGCTGAAAAGAAACCAGTGACTGGTTGAAAGAGCAACAGTAGAAACCGCTATTATTTTCTTTCATTGTTCAGGCATTTAAAGGTTCTGCATTTTTAGATGTTTTTCAATCATCTCATTAGATACAACTACTTTTAAAATTGCTTGTTTTCATTGCTTTTGGTTTGACTTACAAAATCAGAGTTGTTTTAGAAAAGAAGAAAAGTAGATTGGCCATGAAATTTGTTTTTTTGTTATCTCAAAGAATAGTAGGTATCCATGTATAGTCATTTAAGTACAGACCTTTTAAAAGTAGCAATATAGGTTGAATAGCTTAGGAGCATCATCAGTGCTCTTAGGTACCATTTACTTGCTCTTAGGTACCATTTACTTCTGTAAAAAATATGGAATACATGAAAGTCTCAGAAAAGATTTGAAATGAATAAATTCAACAAAGGGTTTAGGCAAAAATTTACTGCGTTAAAAAGTCATTTTTAAAAATAGTTTGGTAGTAGGAAAAAGCTAGGTGGAGTAGTAGATAAGAGTATTGAAACTGGAGTCAGGAAGAATTAGCTTCCTGAATTAATCCAGCCTCAGACACTTACTAGCTGTGTAACTCTGGGCAAGTCACTTAGTCCCGTTTGCCTCAATCTTCTCATCTTTAAGATGAACTGGAGAAGAAAATAGCAACCAATATTTCAATATCTTTGCCAAGAAAACTCCAAATGAGGTCATAAAGAGTCAGACATGACTGAAAAATGATTGAACAACAACAGTAACGAGGATCTTATTATAAGACCTTGAATAGAAGGGGCAAAATATTGACTTTCTTCAGAAAAAGGTCAGAATTCAAATCAATTCAACATTTAAGTGCCTAGTACATATATACAGGGTACTAGGTATGAAAACATCATTCTTATCCTCTAGGAGTTTATAAATTAATAGAAAGGATATGATAGTACACAAATATATTATCAACAATATAGAATGTAAGAAAGTAAGGGGAAAATTAAGGCATAGTGTTCCAGGAAAATCTGAAGAAGAATCAGTGATCAAAAGATTACCTAAGACTTTATGATGAGATACATATAACTAATTATATTTGTCTGTATTTAAGTTGAGGGAAATTGGTCACAGTTCTATCATAGAATTTTTCCAATTTATCTGAATAGCAGATCTCAGGGAAACAATTGGAAATCATAACATAAACCAGAATTTGTGGTTGATTTTATATATAAATGAATCTTAATAATATAACAAA
Organism: Antechinus flavipes; assembly: GCF_016432865.1. Taxonomy (NCBI): domain Eukaryota; kingdom Metazoa; phylum Chordata; class Mammalia; order Dasyuromorphia; family Dasyuridae; genus Antechinus; species Antechinus flavipes. The sequence continues at coordinate 519,821,462 of NC_067399.1, forward strand.
TCAGAATTTGTTATTTGTTTTGTGTACAAAGAAACTTTTACTCTTTTTTAAAGTTATCAAATACTTGAGGCTTTTGTCTGGTTTTAGAGACTGGTCTTTAAAAGAACAGATGGGTTGGTATATAATTTGGGTGTTTCTAATTAATTGACTAACCAGTCTGAGTTAAGGATAAATTCTACTTACTTCCCTCACCACTGGAACAATAGTCACTTAAGATCCATTTCTTTCTCTGTAATCAATTTAACTCTATTCAGTGAATGCAGGTTATGATATTATTCTTTGGAATAAAGTATAGAATTAGGAAAAGTTTTAATTACTATCTTAAATGTATTTCAAAGTCAAATGAAATATTCAAGTAGATTCAAAGCTAAGCATGTATGTATATTTATGTATGTGTAGACAGATACACACACACACACACACACACACACACAAGTATATTCCATGTGCATCTGATTTGGATCAAATATGAATTCATTATGTCTTTTAAATTTAAGAAGGATTTTTGGATTGCTGAATTCTGATTTTTTTTCTTTAAAAGAAAGGATTATGTTGTTCTAGTTATGGGACTACCAAAGTGGGAACTTGCAAGGCAAAATCAGGGAGGGTGAATACAGGTCATTATAATCAGGCTAGGCTTACTAAAAACATTGATGATCAAACAATAAAAGGAAAAAAAAGCAGATGAAATAGACTGAGAATTTTAAAATTATACTCCATAATACGGACTTTAAATCAAATTAGGAATTAATGGAGGCATACCAATGAAAATATGTTGGAGAGGATATGAGGTAAGTAATATCATTCATTAATTCATTCATGTGGCTCAACATGGTTTTTGATAAATAGACTAATGCACAGAATGATTTAGAAAAGAATAGATCTTATTCAGAAATGTCAGTAAATCAAATGCTACACTATTTTGTATGAATGGGGGAGATGGTAAGTAAAGACTGAGGGAGAAAAATACAAGAATTTAAGCATTTTATAATATGAAACTTAACATCTAATTTGAATGTTTATAATATAGAGGACAGTGAGAACATCCAAATACAATAACAAAGTGAACTTGATTGGAAGCAAAGAATGATATGAAATGACCAAAAAATTAGTACTAAGTTGGAAAACTAGTATAAGATTTTCTTTGCTTTATAAATGTTATGGGGTAGGCTATATGGTGCAGTGAATAGAACTTTATAAATATTATAGTCTATTCAATTCAGTTCAATTCAATAAACATCTATTAAGTACCAACTCTATATCAGGCACTGTGTTAAGTTTTAGGAACATAAGAAGAAGTAAAATACAGTCTTATCTTCAAGGAGCTTATAATTTAATGAGGAAAATGTCTTTTAGAAACCCCTGCTCTTCCATTGATATGAACCAGGGATTCAATTTTTTTAAAATGTTAATGTTAGCATTTTTTCTCTAAACTATACTATATGAAATTAAGTATCAAAATATTTATCACTTATATGATTTTTAAGTATAAATATAGCTTTATTTCCTTCATTTTATCCTAACTCCTTCAGCCCTCTAAGCAAGCATTTATAGGTACAGTTAATACATTTCAAATCTTGCCATGTTCCATAGCCAAAATAGCTTGGGAATCACTGGTCTAGCAAACAGAGAACTGAACCAAGCCAAGAAAGTTGTAGCTCTGTCAGGTCTATCATTTTGTGATTGAGCAATTCATTTTTTTCCCTCCTGAACCAGTGAAATTATGATAATAATTGCCATCCCTTGCTTTTCTATTACTGGAACACTGTATGGATAAATTAGATTTGGCTGTTCATTCATATGTAGCAAATGACTCACTCTGAAACATGCATTAACTATTTTATCCCATTACATTGCCAATTCTTACTAAAAAACAACATGTACCCTCCAAACTTTAAATGTTAGTACAGCTGTTGAAAGTGTTTTTCCTGATAGAAGTAGATGCCTCATGACTGAAAAGTACTTTGTGCTTCCTGGGAAAGATGGAATGTAATTCAACCTATCTTCTTGGAATATCCTGTTGAAATTAAGAATAGGCTTACTTCTCCAACCTTATCAGTTTCCTAACTCCTTAAAAAGTATAGTTGTTACTACCTTCTTTTGCTCTGTCATCCATTTTTAAGGTTATTTTTAATCCATTTTTAATTATTTTAGAACACAGGAGGCACATTGGATAAAGCTGTAGGCCTGAAGTTAGGAAGACCTGAGTTCAAATACAGTCTCAGGCACTCAAAAGCTATAAGTCACTTAGTCTCTGTAAAATTTGTAAAATGGGTTTAATAATAGCTCTCAGGGTCAAATGAAACAATATCTATAAAGCACAGCACAGTACTTGTCACATAATAAACATTATATAAATGTTAACTTATCATTATTATTCTAAAAGTTAGACAAAGGTTTCTCATAAGTTGTATATATGTATATATAATTTGAACCAAAGAATTAATTGCATGTGTTGATAATTAAGGTTCTAACGATTAAAGAGAACTTTTACTCTGAGATTAGGAGATTGGATGAGACTACAAATAAGAAAAGCTATTAACCAGAGTGAAGAGACAAGGTTTTGTCCCAAGGCTCTGAATTTAGAAAGTCCTTCAGTGTGGTAACAAAACACCCATAGCAAGAAGAATTGTTAAAACAGAAAGCTACATAATAAAATAAAATGGAAAGCTACAGAGATGGCATGGTAGAAAGAGCTACCCACCCTAATCTGCTCCCCATTTTTTCATCTCAGGATTCCTCAGTAGTTTCACACCAAGGATTTCTATCTGCTGCAGAGGGAGATGTTACTCTCTCTCATCTAAAGGAGATAGCCATTCCATTTACTGTAGGTGTGGTATTGGTAATTGCCCCCAAAGCAAAAATTCCTGTTTGTCAGTCTGAAGAAAGGAACATTGTTTCTAGAGGCAAGAGACCTGTGTTCAAATCTTGCCTGTGATACTTGCTACCTATCTAACCCTGGACAAGCCACTTAACATTCTTGAGTCTCAGTTGTAAAATGGGGGTCTGGACTCAATGAATTCTAAGATTTATTACACTATAATGCTATGAATACCTAACAGCCCAGGCCAAAGCTGTTTGCTAAAAAAAAAAAAAAAAAATCTTTTTTATTGTCCACAGATTTATCGCCAAGTCCGATTGAATGAACTCTTACAGGAACACTCACGAGCTGCTAATCTCATTGTCCTGTAAGTACCATGTCATACTGTGTATGTGTATGTATGTATGTATGTATGTATGATTGTATATGTGAACATAATGTGCCTTGCTGTATGCATAAACATGTCTATATCATGTGTGTGCATTCGTGTATGTTGTGTATTTGTGTGTATATAATATATATCATGGACATATATGGATTAGATTGCATATAATACTGTAACAAACTCTATGCTATAATATATGAAATTATGCATGTAATGTATTGTGTTTACATATGTGCATAATTTACATATTAATGTTACACCAAAAAAGTGATAATATTCAAATAATTTTATCAACCTAAGATTTTTTTAAAAGCTATACTGAATTTTAAAATTTTAGGGAGCAAGTGGAAATAAACATTGGTAAATTTTGATAGTTCAGCATGAATGGTTTATTATCTGTTTTATAGTTTTCTGACTTCTATGGAAATATAAGTATTCAAGCTGAGACTGGGTGTTAATCTCTCAAGAATATTGTTAAAAGGATTTCAGTTTGGGACAGGGGCTTTTTTATGACTCCCTACAGTTCCTAACAACTTAAAGGGTGTTTTACCTAGAACTCTTATGATAATAATAACTTAAAAACAATAAAGTAGCTGACTGGCATGATGAGAATGGTAAATTGGTCATCAGAAGATTCCAATTCTGGTTCTTTTTCTACAAGTAAACCAATTAATCTCTCCAAGTCTATGAAAAGAGGAAATTGAATTAAAATGATCATTAAGGTGCCTTCTAACTCCTAAATGATATGACTCATTCATTTTCATTATTTATTTTTCTCTTTTTTTTAATAATCTAGCACCCAAATCTGATTTGTCTGATTTTACAAAACACTTGTATTCTTTAAGAATTAACATTATTCTAAAGTTATCTTCAGACTCATTTAAGTGTTTAAGTTTTTCTTGGTATAATCAGTCAGGATGCTAATTAAATAGCAATTTAAATTACTATTTATATTATTAATGTTGGCCTCTATCATAATTTTAAAAAACTTTTTCTCTGTGTGTTTGTATTTTTTTTTCTTTCTTCCCCAATCCAATTCCAACAGGAGTCTTCCAGTGGCTAGAAAAGCCACTATTTCGGATATCTTATACATGGCCTGGCTAGAAATCCTCACAAAGAACCTCCCTCCTGTCCTGCTGGTTAGAGGAAATCACAAAAATGTCCTAACTTTCTATTCGTAATATACAAAGGATTCAAACACAATTCATTTTAATATGTGAAGGGCAATATGAAGTACTTCATGTTCCAAATCTGATCTCAAGAAACTTCCAAAGACTATTCTACTGATCTACAACCAACTCTGTCACTACTTTTTAAACTTACTTATAAAACCTAAATAATGTAAACCTATCTGCTAAAAGTGATACCAGCATCAAGAAAAGCCTGATCCCAGGCAAATGTCATCATTGCTGTCAATATATGAATAAGGACATGAAATAAAGCCATGCTTACCAGTGCTTATTTTTTTAAGCTACCATGAATGTAAATTTCTCCGGAGTAGGAGTCAAATCTTTTCTTTCCATGGTATTTGCTTACCAAGTCTAAATATATTATTCAAAAAATACATGTTGACTAACTGATCTAGTAATTCAAGCTTATTAAATGGAAAAGAATAAATTTGGCAAGAAGCATGATCATCTGTAGTCTCCTGAGAAATTTATTTAACAAAAGAGTATTAAAAGCCTGTAATTGAAAACTATTCAAAAATTCCTTGTCACTGAATGTTCAGTGGCTAAAATTGGCAATTTAATGTAAGTACAAATATACTAAAAATATTCAGCTTGAGTTTACTGCCTACTTGAAAATATATATATAGTAACTGGATTAATAAAAGCATATATTTTAATTAAACAACTAATGCAATTGCTATTTTTGAACACATTTTAATTGACCTCTATTATATAGATTGAAGTTGGCATTATACTGCTAATTATGTGTGATTTGTTCTAATTAAATAGTTGATACCTAGGAAATCTTAATGCCTTTTAATTTGAAAAATAAATAGCACAGATTTTCATATTGTCATCTATTTACATATAAATACATATATATGTAGAAAGAGAAAATCACATATTTAATTATTTTATATGGTGATGACATGTATTTAAAAGGATAATAAATGAAAAAGTAAATTAAGAATTAAATTAAGAAACTTTCAAGATTTGGAATATATAGATCGTCATTTTCTTTTTTTTTCCCTTTCATCTTGGAGACTTATTTATCAGTAGAAACCAAGCACAAAATTAGAAATAAATTTACCAGTTTTTCCCCCCAAGTGAATGACTTGATTTTTGTGATGAATTTTGGTTGCTTATAATTGATATGACATATGAAAAAATGAAATTGAAATAAATAGATAAAATTTGAGTGTGTTGGTCTATTGTAATTTTTTTTTTTTTACTTTTTCATTATGAAGGTTGAGTCAAAGGTAGTACTTCTGAAACCTGGATCAATAACTAGCCTCATGAACCCCGAGGAAATGAGGAGAAAACAGAAAAAACAAAACAAGACAAAAAATAATACAAATTATGCTTATAGAACTAGGCAACAGGAGGTAAGCTTAATAGATCCAGGAGAGAAGAGGAGGGGAAAATTATGTAGACCTAGTGTTAAAAGTGCTCAGGACACCACTTTAAGATTAGCAATGATATCATTTTAAATATATAACTGTGCTAAGTACTTTACAATCATAGCTTTTGATCTTTATAGCCCTGAAAGATAGGTACTATTATTATCCCCATTTTACACATAAGGAAACTGAGGCAAGCAGAAGTTGTGATTTGCTCAGGTGTCAGAAATGGATTTATAATAACTGAAGAGATAAAGCTCGAGCAATGTAATTTATTAGCAAAGCATACAGTTGCATAACAAACTGAGTCCATGGCTCCTCAAGATTTTGCACAAAAGCTAATACAGTCAAAGGGAGTAAAAAAAAACAAGCTATAAGGCTTGGATATTCAGATATTTATTAAAAGAAAGCTTTGGAACTTTCCAAGATGGGGGACAGGAGAGTAGGTTCAGAGGGGACAACCTTCTGATTTCTTCAAAATCAGGCGATTTACAGGAAAACAAAACCTAAGTCTTAAAATGGAGGTTGTTCACAAAATGTAACCAGTTTAGTTGTCACAATTTCATTTTTCCTTTCTTTGATCCTTTGTAGACTTGGCTCTCAATTCTTGATTGCTATCTAAAAGCCAGATCAATAAAGTTTTTTATGTATTCATTATGGACATCATCAAGAAAAGCCCAAGAAGTATCCTTTCACATCCTTATAGTACAATAGCTGTTACAGAGTCTAAGGACAATAATGAAGCATAAAACAGATAGCCCATTTGCCTATAGTGGCTGGCAAGCCATTATCTTACAACCAAGTGAAACAGGAAGAAAAGGAAATATTCCCTCAGGGGTCCTTTGGTTTAGGCACTTGTGTTTCTGTTTTAAGGTGTTGGAGAAGATCAACTCCCTCATCATCCTGGCAAGTTTCTCAGTTTCAAGTGAGCAACAGACCCAGAAGTAGTTCTCACAGTAGGGAAGGTTTTTACCCAATGAGTTAGTTGATTAATGATTACAAGGCAAACTCTGTAGTGACCAGACTTAGGCATGTTAACAAAATCAGTTTGCAAGTGCTCAAAAGGAACATGAGCTAGGTTGATTGCTGAAAACAATAACATGAAATACATAATGATCAAACTTCTGACAAGTAGGACAGGAAGCACAAATATGCATGACATGGAATATTATTATTGTTGTTGTTATTATTATTGTTCTATAAGAAACAATCAATAGCAGGATTTCAAACAGATCTGGAGAGACTTATATAAACTGATGCTGAGCAAAGTAAATAGACCCAAGAGAACATTGTACACGGGCAACAACAAGATTATGCAATGATCAATTCTATGGATTTGGCTCTTTTCAACAATTAAGTAATTCAGGCCAATTCTAATAGACTTGTGATGGAGAGAGCCATCTGCATCCAGATAGAGGACTGTGGGAACTTAATATGGGTCACATAGTATTTTCACCTTTTTTTGTTCTTGTTTGCTTTTTGTTTTCTGTCTTTTTTTTTCCTTTTTGATCTGATTTTTCTTGTGCAGCATGATAATTATGGAAATATATGCAGAAGAATTGCACATGTTTAACACACATCAGATTACTTCCTTCTAAGGAAGGGATGCAGGGAAGGGAGGGAGAAAAAAATTGGAACATAAGATTTTGCGAAGGTGAATGTTGAATACTATATATGCATATATTTTGAAAATAAAAAGCCAAAAAAATAAAAAATAAATAAAAGAAAAACAGCAAACATGCATGGCAATAAGGGTAATATCAGAACAGAACCACATCCTTCTAGTCATTATCTACAATTCCTTCTGTGCCAAAATGCTCCTCCTTATGGACAGACAACCCTGGTGATAGAAACTCCAAGGGAGAAGTGTTTTCTGCAAGGCCCTAGATACTGTCTTGGCATAAAAACACTGTTTTCACTTTGCAGTTTTAGAGTCATTATTAGGTCAACATTAGAGGCAGAAAGATGAAACACAAACCCATGTCCTTGAGGGCAGCAGATTTTGCAATAGCATCAATACCCTTGTTTCTTCTTAAAACAGGATTGGTTTCAATAGTGTGGTCAGGACAATGAAAAAAAGCCAGAGAGCACTAGGCAGTCATAGTGAAGATAATTCACCAAAGAAGTGTAGGTTCATAATCAAGAAAGGTCACTGAGGGACCTCTTGGCCATGTTAACAACAGAATATCATGGAAAGACTCCCCTGAGGTACATATATCAGGGAATAACATGGCTGGGTTGAAAATCAAACACTTCAGAGTCATATTTGCTTTCCTCCAAAAAGTCACTTCATATTTAACAAGTCTTTGAAAAGAAAAAGTTTAAGTTCAATATCTCAAAAAGAAAATCTCAATTTCATGGAAGCATTGCCAACATACTGAATCAAAGAGGAAACTTTGCAAATAATGGAAGCCATGCCCTATTGTAAAATTTGATATGGCTGGGTGGGCTTTTCTACCTCTGAAGTAGATGAATGCACATCCATTGTATGTTCTTCCAGGTGAAAACAAACAGGGAACATCAAGTTGAATGGGCATGCTATTTTTTTAAAAAGAAGTTGAGCAAAGATCTATTGCAGTGAAAACAGGTAACCTCACTGGAAATTGAGGAGATGACGGTTGCAAGATTGAAAACTAATGGGTATCTAGGTATGATATAAGCATTAATAGCACATAAGTCTTGCACAAAGGGATAAATCAGGGCCTAGTTTGGTTTTCCTAAAAGGAAGGATCAGAATGGTACAAGGTTATTTACACATATAATAATATCTTGATCCGTCAGAGAATCAATAATGGCTGGATTGCCTTTAAGGGCCTGGACAAGGAATATTGAGGAATGGATGATGAGAAGTCTTTCTTAGTCTTGATGGTGACAGAGATAGCAGAATTTAACATGCCTAAATCTATGAATGAAGTTGCCCTTAGAGAATCAGCAATGTCAGATGCAATCCCCAGACTATCATTGAGGGTTTTTTGGTTACTCTGACCCAATACAAAGAACAAAAAGGGGGAGTCAGCAGGGGATTGTGAAGACAAAGATTCACCAGAGGAGCAGGGAATAGTAGCCCTAAATTTACAAAGGAGATCATAGCCCAACAAGTTAACAGGAGATGAGTATAAAGAGAAAAGAGCTCTATTAAGAGAGGATAAGTAATAATCACTTGCAGAGACAATTTGGGCACACTTTGAGGCGTCCCTAAAATCCCAACAACATTTAGAAATTCAGTAGAAATTCAGTCAGAATGTGGTTTGCTCATCAAAAGAATTAGAGGTTCTAGTATTTAATAGGCAAGTATAAATCACGTTAAAAACTTTGAAGGAGAGGTATGGGAAGAGGTAGTGATGGAATAGCTGGAGCAAGGACATCAGGATTGAAAAGAGAAAAAAAAAAAACTTCATCAGAATCTACAATCCCTGCCATTCTACCCCCTCATTCCAAAAACTTTTTGTGGGTTCTTTTATTTCTACCTTTAAGTCCCACTTTCTACATCCTCTAATAAGGTGGCCCTTTTAGTGACAAAAGTATCTACACAGTTCATGGTTTCCGGATACAATTCTCTGAGGTTTTCATGAAGGTTTCTCTTTCCTTTCATCCCTTCTTTCATAAACATATTGAGCAATGTTTTTAAACTCACCAATGCCCTTTTCATGCCAACCATGGCAATTTTTAATGGAAAAATTTTCATATTTCTGGCATGGATTAGCTAACAAAGATCAAATTAATAATTCTTGCATTTCAGATTGACTGGCTCTAACTTATGTACTGCTTAGCATGCTTATACAGACTATCATATAAGCGGTTATTCTTTTTCTTTTTCAACAGTTCCTTGGAACTTATTCCAATTTTCTAAGCAAACAGCACAGATCTCCATGTCCCTAATTAAGGATTCTCTTGCCTACTGCAATTTGGTATAATTGGCCAAGACATTGGATTCCAGTGCGAATCTTAAAGAAGCCCATTAGGGAGACCTGCAAAACTAACAGGCACCCCACCCTTAGTGAAACATACATGTTTATAGCCTGTCTAATATCAGTTGTTTCTCTTGACAAGATTAAAGTTTCCATTAAATCAGTTATGTCTCCTCAGGTAGAATAATAACCCCTAAGATTGGCCTGAAACTGGATTGTTACAGCCCTGGGGTCCTTATCAAATTTCAGAGTATCTTTCTTCCAGAGATACTAAAAGATTGGTGATTTCTTATAAGCAGCATAATTCCCAGATTAGTCATGTCAAGCATAAATCTTTTTTGAAGAGGAAAGACACTGGTACCAGGTCCCTCATGCTCAGAGAAGATCAAATTTCCTGTTACAGTAGGAAGAGAGTAAGATGGAGAAGTAAAGGACAGAATAAGGGATGTTTTCATAGGAGTGTGCTTAGCAAGGTGAAGTAGAGCTGCCAAAGTAGAAGAAATGGTGGTGTTCATCAGAAGAGACTAGAGGGGAATTGGCAGGATATAAAGTAGAAAACTATGAATTATCCACCAGAATAAGTGGCCCATTAATACAAATATTATATCTGATATGAATGAGGGTTTTCAGTGGCTAGCCTTCATCTCTTTTATTTGCAGTAATGAAATATGCCATATTGGGGCCAAAACAGATTACCAGCTGAATCTCTTGCAGTTTTAGTCACATAATTCAATAGCACAGTTTTTAATCATTTCTTGGTATGAGCATCTCTTAGTACTAGAATATAAGGAATTTCTCCAGGACAATTGCTTTTAATATACTACTACCAGATCCTATTATTCCCATAAAAGTTCTTCCCTTATGGTATGAGGATTTATTTGCCTTAGCCTAGAAAAATTTAAGATTGATGGGAAGTCTGATCTCCAGGATAGTTATCTGTGAAAAAGTCCCTCACTGAAAAGGTCAACCATCGTCCTTCAGATAGTTCTGAAAGGCCATCACTGGGGGCCAGGGTCCCTTTCTCAACCTCCTGACTGACTCATCAGAAATTGTCACAAGTGGATTTATAATAACTGAGAAGACAAAGTTTGATTCAAAGCAAAGCAAAGTTGCATAACAAATCAGGTCTAGGACGGCTCAATAGACACAAGGACCCCAAATGTAAATTTTGTACTTAATATAGTCAAAGGGGGTGGAAAAACAGGGTATAAAACATGATATAAGGTTTGGTGATTTGAATTCTTATTGAAGGAAAACTTTGGGACTTTTTGAGATGGGAATAGGGGAACCATCTCCTAATTTCCCCCAAATCAGGAAAAGAAAGCTAAAGTTTCAAAATGGAAAATTGTTCACAAAATGGAATTAGTTTAGTTGTCACTATTTCATACAGGATCATAAGCTAAATGTCTGAGGTCATATTTTTAATCAGGTCTTACGGATTTCAGGCTCAGCACTATATTCACTGTACCCATGTAACTGCTTATGAGGAAATAAACAAATATGGAATTCCCAAGAAATAATTTAAATAATTCTTTAAGATAAAGTGATTACCAAATGAGAACAGGGCTAAAAAAAAATGCTGAGATTCTTGTCTGGGAAAAAGCAACCCTGAAAGATCATATGATTGGTTTACTTAATAATATATGGTACAAAGCGTGACCTCCTGACAAGAGCTTTACCTATTTGTCAATTCCCATCCCCACATGAGGGCCCAGAGCTTCTTTAAGGCTTCTTGGTTGGAGTACTCTAAGATTGTTGAAGCCGGAAGGTCTGTAAATATCAAACTTGCTTCAATTCCAACATCTCTGACTGGTTCCATATTTGAATTCCTATAAGTTTCTGGCATTCCTTTTTGCAGAACAAGTCTGGTTTGAAGGTATTGTGGTTTTTTACTTTATTTCTTATTCATTATTCATTATGATGATCTTTTGTTTCATCATTTTTAATGTATATAGTGAGAATTGGGATGTTCTGCTTCTATTCACTCTATCATCTTAACCAGAACTCTCTTCTGATCTTTGTCCAAATGCTCTCTGTTCTGCCTCCTGATTTTATAACAGTGTCTATAACTTTAATTTTCCATATAACTAGACTCCCCAACCACCTCCATTTTATCTATCATGTTTCTTTTAATTAAGGCATATTCTTCCATGAATTTGTAGAAAGATAGATTCATGCAGAGAATGTATATTAAAATTGCTTCTGATTTATTTTCTCTTCAAATTAAATGCCTTTGCTGGTTTTACACTGGTCCTTCTTAATTCTAGTGCTTTCTCCCAACTAATTATTTCCAATTTATCCTGTATATTTTTGTTGGTACATTTTATATATATATATATAATCATCTCTTCCATTAAACTGTGAGTTCTTGAGGGCAAAGATCATCTTTTCCCTTTTTTGTATTCCCAGCATTTAGCACAATGTCTGGCACATAAAAGGTGCTCAATAAATGTGAGCTGATTGACTATTGCCAGCCTGGATTTCTATTAGCATGATATAACTGAGTATCTAGACCTAACACTCTACTACTACCTATTTCACATGAGTAGAGCTTTAAGGAATATGAAGGGATACCCTTACCAAAAAATCCTTCCCAAAAATCTAAAACTAAGTCTTTCAAGTTTTAGGGTTGGCTGTTCAACAGGCAATATTCCAATTATTCTGTTTCCTGTAGTAGAAAGTACATCCTAGAGAGAAAATTGTAGGCTCTCCATCTCTTTCCCTATCTTTTCTACTGTCAGCCAAGGAACCTATCCACAGGAACCCTGACATTAGTCTCTGCAGTTGTAAAACCTAGTTCCTGGAACAAATTGCTTTCATGGAGGTTATGTTTTCTCCCCCTTAAATTTAATTTTCTATATTATATAATACATTTAAACATAAGCTAGATATTTTAAACTGAGATTTTTTTCACAATTATTCTGGCAATTTTTAATTCTCCTGCTAATATAGTCAAGGATACTCTGGAAGATATATTATAACTGAGAACAAAATAAGTTAGTGGCAACCATCATCATAAATCAGGAATGTTTGGTAAATTTACCAGGAATTTTATGCTACAACATCTGATATAAGTCATCACTAGCTTTCTAAAAGTCATGATATAATTCAATGGCTCATACTCTCCCTTTCCTTAGAAAGTTTTTTTTTTTCATTTTAAATAATGATTTAGTCAGAATGAAATAACTGTCATCTCATGATTTTTTTATTTAAATTTTAGCCAGTAGCTGAGTTCTACATAAGAATTAACTGACTATATATTATCTACTGAAGGCTGTCTTCCAGTAACAGGGTTAATTTTAATTAAAGTATACTCTATCCTGATGAATGGCTAATATGAACCCTATCTACTCATGTTAAATGTTGGTATTGTGGCTAATCACTAATCAGGTATAATTGAGTTTCTTGTATACTTAGATATGATATTAAAATAATTTTCTGCCCAGGTATGTGTTATATTTGGCATATTTTTCTCTATTACTTGGGATAGTCTTCTAAAAAGAATTTTCTATTCCATCAATTAATTGGAAGTAAAAAACAAACAAACAAACAAACAAACAACAACAACAACAACAACAAAACCCTCTCGTTACAAAGAATCAAGGTTTGATGCAAAGATACCCTGAAACTAGGGATGTACTGGTAAATGTTAATACATAAACAACATTGGGAACAAGGAGAATATTCACAGGACATATTTTTAAACTGAATTTGCATTAACACTTTCATAAGTCTAGTCATCAATGAAACAAAAAAAAAAAAATCAAGCTCTGCTTTATAGTGTTTTCTGATTTCAAGGTGTAACTGCTCACACTAAAAATTTCACAATTGGCTCTGGCTTTTAAACTGGTTCCAATCCTCCCACCCAATATCTGTTTTAGAAGAGATATCTGCTGTGATCTGGAATGTATGAGTAAAGGTTGTGGTTAGGACACAGCAATGTGTGAAGAGTGCTTAAATGAACTGGAGAAGATCATTAGCTACTGGATGAGGGCAACTGACATCCCATAGGAAAAAATCTAATAACTGGTTGAAAGCATCAGTCATTGGATGTTCATAATATAAATATACATACAAACATATATACACACACACACATATATACATAAATGTGTACATATGTGTATATATGTACACACATATAAGACAGAGTAGTCTTTTTTTATCATAGCTTTTTATTTACAAGCTATATGCATGGGTAATCAGAACCAGGCAAATTCTGTCCCTATCTTTTATGTACTACTTTATTACCTTCACTGAAGCTGGAATAAAAAAAAAAAATTGATATCAAACGGCTGGCCTGAATTCTCTTTAACTACACGACTCCAATCTAAGCTGACACCTCCTGAATGAAAACTCTGTTTCCAGAGTTCTATTTATTTGAATAAATACACTATAACAACAAATATTACAAACTCCTTATTGCTTATCAAAATAAAATTCTTTGTCAAATTATTCAAGATGTTGCTTTAAATAATCCTATTAGATCTCCTACTTAACCTCTCTTTATTTCGCAACATCAGCTATCCATTCCAACACAAAGTTTCTGCTAAATCCAGCTTCTGTATTTACTCTCATAACATAGTTTCAACCTCTTTTCCTTTCTACTAAGTTACAAGCATACCCAAACTCACTTCCTTCAAAAACTTTTTATTTGTTAACTCTGTATTTTCTCTGTTACAACTTTTAAAATATTATGCCTGTATTTAGTGTGAAATGCACTTAGATTCAAATCTGTGATTTCATTGGCATGGGAGTCTCCTCACAACCATGCAGATCAGCAATTTACTTGGTCTTGGTCTTGGAGTGTTCCCTGGGTGACTGAGAGGTTTAATGACTACCCATTGGTCATATAGCTTAACACATCTTAGGGACAAACATTGAGCCCAGGTAATTCTGATTCTAATGTTAGCCACTGTCATATTGCTTCTCATTCTATATAATACTTATAAGATGTTGCTTTATATTTTTGAAGTTGTTTTGTATTTATATGTTTGACTTTAAGTTTTATAAAGAGATGGACTCATCTTCTTTTTATTCTGTATTCCTGACAAGTAATCTAGTGTTCTGTTTATAGTTGATACTCAATAAATATATAAAGTTCTAAGTATAAAACTAAATACCTTTTTAAGATAAATGCTTTCTGCAATAAGATATTAACCTTCATCATATTTGTCATCTTCTGAAGGAAATGACTTATCTTTAACTCATGATGAGAACTACTTGTTATTTCTTGGCTTTTATAGCAATTTTGATATTGTTAAAATGAAGAAAATAGATTTTAGGGGAAATACTCCCCACGGTACAAAAGGAAAAAGAGCAAGTGGAACCAATTGTGGGGGTCCTCAAACTACAGCCCTGGCCAGATAAGGCAGCTTAGGATGTTTATCCCCCTCACCCAGGGGTATGAAGTTTCTTTATTTAAAGGCCCATAAAACAAAGTTTTTGTTTTTACTATAGTCTGGCCCTCCAACAGTCTGAGGGACAGTGAACTGGCCCCCTATTTTAAAAGTTTGAGGACCCCTGATTCTAAGTTATAACCATTCACTGAGCTTAGAATAAATCCATAATGCCCATTTGCCAAGGAAATCAAGGATTAAAGCAAGGTTCCTAGTATGGACAAAAAAATTAGCAGAGAGTCCAATAAGGGGAAAGAGTTGAAACAGGAAAAAAAAAGTTTAGGCTACTGGTGATATTTGCAGATGGCAATCTCATAGAGATCAGCTGCAAATAAAGGTGATGCCTGGCAATGCAACACCCAGCCAATAAGACTCATGGCTTCTAGAAAGAGAGACTGTTTCTAGAACAAAAATTTAAGAAGGCAAGTTTTATCAAATTAGGGACTTTTAAAGACCACAGTCATCAATACTGCCTATTAGTGAAAGGAATGGATAGATACAAAGGAAATATGTAAGGAGCTAGATAAGTATTTGGCTCTATCAAATCAAATACTTTTTTATATTTAGTAAAAAAAAAAAATCAAAAAAGCATCTTCCATTCTTTACATCATTTAGTCAATTTTGTGATGGAAAAGATGTAGTTTATTATGGAACATCATTTTAAAAAGCCTATTTCTTTCTAATCACTGATATCCTCAATGCATATATAGATTAATATTATTTTAAAATGTCCATAGGTAGGAAAGTAGATATATAGTTTGATGCTAATTGATATTCCTTCTTCATTATTTTTTTTCTTAATAATAGGTCTGAGATTTTCCCCCATGTATTATCTACAAGAATAATCTTTTTTATAGTGCTATTCCAGCTGTTTTTCTCATTTGTTTTTATTTTAATATTTACTCCCACTTCTTCAAGAATTATCTCTTGAGCTGTGATGTTAAAATATAAATGTGGCAATTCTATTGTCCTTGATGCTGAAAAGTTTGTCATAAAAATCCTCATAGATCTTTAGTATCATTTGCATATTTGTTGTCCTTCTAGTCTCATCTTTAAACACCACTGAAATGACTGCTTAGTTGTTGAATCTCTTGAAAACTTTCTTCATATGTTTTTCCTTCATGCTGTTTTATGATGTGAAACTGCTCATAATTTTTCACTATGCTCCCCTATAAGATTTCACAAATTAGCCTATATTTTAAATTGGTATAACCCTTGGCTGTCATATCCCTTAATTTGGCAAGGAGATGAAGAGAATTCTAATGAAAGTAGTTTTTAGACTATTTGGGTCACCTCTTAATGGCAACTGTTTTTTATCAGATAAACTTCTGTACAAAATTGGTATAATTAATGTTGATGTCCTTTTCCCATTTTTCACATCAATAACTCAGTAAAATAGGTTGGAGTTGCCTGGATTGCATGACATTTCTTTTCCATCTTTTTTCTGGTTCTATTTTAATTCATTCAACAAGTATCTATTTAGGGCCTGCTATATGCATAACATTTTGCTTGGCACTGAAGTATGTAAAATATTAAAAGTAAAGAGTAAAATATAAAAAAAAAAAGTAAAATAGACTATAGCAATTGCCGTCCATGAACTACATGCATATATATTGTTATTTTTTTTGGCCCATAATTTGCTACCTTCATCCCACCTCATAATTCAAGGTTTTACTAATGTATTAATTTCTGCTATAGAAGGCTAAATGATGGACCAAATTCCTGTGTAGAACTGGATCCATTAATTGTTTTATATATATAGCCCATGTTGAGAACTCCTTTTATAAACACAAGAAATACTTATTTTATGTATAATTTACTATAAATCTTTGATAAGTATATGCAAGAGTTAACAAATAACAAATAAACAACACATACAAACACAAACACAGACACAATAAATAACAAATATTTTTGTTTTTTAAAATGAAAGTAAAGTTATAATTGGTTGTCAACTATTAATTGGCTCACTAAAATTTCATCAGTGCTTTTCCACTTTGGTCTTTTTCTTAAAAGTTATTTTGTAAGACAAGGGTAGCTTCTTCCAAGGCAAAACTTGGATTTGATCCCTACTCTATTTATATCTTGACTCTTTTATCTAATTGATCTTTATGTTATCTGTCAATTTGATAAGTATGCTACCTATGTCTTTATCCAAGTTATTGATAAGACTCTTAAATGACACAGAACCAAGAATAGACTTGTGGGGCACTTCAGTGGAAGATCTCCTGCCATGGTGACTTTCCATTAACAATCTTTTTTTCAATACAATAAATCAACCAAATTCAAATCCATATAATTACATTGGCATCTAGTTCACATCTCTCTAACTTTTCTACAAAAACTGCATGGGATAATTTAGCAAATGTTTTGTGAAAATCAAGATAAATTACAAATATATATTTATTTATACACACACACACACACACACACACACACACACACACATATACACATGCATGTCAAAGGCTATTTCAGATTTCACCCTTTCAGATTTTGAGTGGCCACACTGAGCCTTTTCAAACATCATAAAAAATAAAAAATTTTGAGTGACTCATTATAAAGGGGATGAAAACTTGACTCTACCATTTGCCTGTGAGAAAGAAGCTCAGGAAGTGCTGGGAATTTGCAAAGATAGTAACTTATTTTGTGAGTGCCTTTTCTGTTTACCTTGCCTATTCTCTAGCTAGCCACATGAGCCACATGTTTAAAAACAAACAAGTCAAATCCACCAGTCAGCCCAACTGTAGAATCACCAAGTTGATGAAAAGAATGATGAAAATACCATGTTCAGGAATCAGCAAGCCCAGGGCAAAGGTTTCTGCTGTACCTGGGTGTAGGCTCAGATTTTTTTTTCAAAAAGCGTATAGCAGAAAAATGTTTGTGGCAACCCTTTTCATAGGGGCTAGAAACTGAAAACTGAGTGGATGCCCATCAATTGGAGAATGGCTGAAAAAATTATGGTATATGAGATTGTAATATTCTCTTTAAAATGTAATATTCTCTGTTGAAGTTTTCTTGGGGGTCTCTGGAGGCAGCCTTTGTTTCAGTTCAGTAATCACCACCGGAGTACAGCCATGGGTTAAAGTCTAAATCTTTTATTGTCTCCTTCAAAGTCTTATCTCCTTTACTTGGGGCTCAGCTAGTTTTCTTTTCTTTTCTTTTCTTTTCTTTCTTTTTTTTTCTTTTCTTTTTTTTTTTTTTTTTGCTTCTTATCTCACATCTTTATTTTTTTTAATATTTTATTTTATCTTATAATAACTTTATATTGACAGAATCCATGCCAGGGTAATTTTTTTTACAACATTATCCCTTGCACTCGCTTCTGTTACGATTTTCCCCCTCCTTCCCTCCACCCCCTCCCCTAGATGGCAAGCAGTCCTATATATGTTGGATATGTTGCAGTATATCCTAGATACAATATATGTTTGCAGAACCGAACAGTTCTCTTGTTGCACAGGGAGAATTGGATTCAGAAGGTAAAAATAACCTGGGAAGGAGAACAAAAATGCAAATAGTTCACATTCATTTCCCAGTGTTCTTTCTTTGGATGTAGCTGCTTCTGTCCATTATTTATCAATTGAAGCTCAGTTAGGTCTCTTTGTCAAAGAAATCCACTTCCATCAGAATACATCCTCATACAATATCGTTGTTGAAGTGTATAATGATCTCCTGGTTCTGCTCATCTCACTTAGCATCAGTCCATGTAGGTCTCTCCAAGCTTCTCTGTATTCATCCTGCTGGTCATTTCTTACAGAACAATAATATTCCATAACATTCATATACCACAATTTACCCAGCCATTCTCCAATTGATGGGCATCCATTCATTTTCCAGTTTCTGGCCACTACAAATAGGGCTGCTACAAACATTTTGGCACATACAGGTCCCTTTCCCTTCTTTAGTATCTCTTTGGGATATAAGCCCAATAGAAACACTGCTGGATCAAAGGATATGCATAGTTTGATAACTTTTTGGGCATAATTCCAGATTGCTCTCCAGAATGGTTGGATTCGTTCACAACTCCACCAATAATGCATCAGTGTCCCAGTTTTCCCGCATCCCCTCCAACATTCATCATTATTTTTTCCTGTCATCTTAGCCAATCTCAGTGGTATCTCAGAGTTGTCTTAATTTGCATTTCTCTGATCAATAATGATTTGGAACACTCTTTCATATGAGTGGTAATAGTTTCAATTTCATCATCTGAAAATTGTCTGTTCATATCTTTTGACCATTTATCAATTGGAGAATGGCTTGATTTCTTATAAATTTGCGTCAGTTCTCTATATATTTGGGAAATGAGGCCTTTATCAGAACCTTTAACTGTGAAGATGTTTTCCCAGTTTGTTGCTTCCCTTCTAATCTGTTTGCATTAGTTTTGTTTGTACAAAGGCTTTTTAATTTGATGTAATCAAAATTTTCTATTTTGTGATCAGTACTGGTCTCTAGTTCATCTTTGGTCACAAATTTCTTTCTCCTCCACAAGTCTGAGAGATAAACTATCCTATGTTCCTCTAACTTATTTATAATCTCGTTCTTTATGCCTAGGTCATGGACCCATTTTGATCTTATCTTGGTATATGGTGTTGTGTGAGTCCATGCCTAATAACTGCCATACTAATTTCCAGTTATCCCAGCAGTTTTTATCAAATAATGAATTCTTATCCCAAAAGTTAGGATCTTTGGGTTTGTCAAACACTAGATTGCTATAGTTGACTATTCTGTCTTGTGAACCTAACCTTTTCCACTGATCAAATAATCTATTTCTTAGCCAATACCAAATGGTTTTGGTGACTGCTGCTTTATAAAAATATAATTTTAGATCAGGTATAGCTAGGCCACTTTCATTTGATTTTTTTTCATTAATTCCCTTGAGATTCTCAACTTTTTATTGTTCCATATAAATTTTGTTGTTAATTTTTCTAGATCATTAAAATATTTTCTTGAAAGTCTGATTGGTATAGCACTAAATAAATAGATTAGTTTAGGGAGTATTGTCATCTTTATTATATTCGCTCGGCCTATCCAAGAGCACTTAATATTTTTCCGATTATTTAATTCTGACTTTATTTGTGTGGAAAGTTTTTTGTAATTTTGCTCATATAAGTCCTGACTTTCCTTTGGTAGATAGATTCCCGAATATTTTATGCTATCAACAGTTATTTTGAATGGAATTTCTCTTTGTATCTCTTGCTGTTGAATTTTGTTGGTGATGTATAAAAATGCTAAGGATTTATGGGGGTTTATTTTGTATCCAGCTACTTTTCAGCTAGTTTTCTTGAGGCCTTCTGGATCTTGGTTTCAGTGGAGAAGCAAAGGAGGAGAGCCTGCCACCACTTCTTATCTTCTCTAGTTCTGATTCTAGCTGAGTTTATCTGAGCTTATATGCTCCCTTATCATAGGTGTGAATCTTGTAGAGCTATAGTAAGTACTAAGTACATGTAGGGAACTAGAGAACTGTTAAACTCCATGCTACATTAGATAACTATTGTCACTATCAATTCCACTGACTTAGTACCTTATAAGAATCCCTTGTTTCAAGTTCAGAGTTCTGGCCCATAACATGATGTTATGGAATATTATTGTTCTGTAAGAAATGACCAACAGGATGATTTCAGAGAAGCCTGTAGAGACTGACATGAACTGATGCTAAGTGAAATGAGCAGAACCAGGAGATCATTGTACATGGCAACAAGACAATACGATGATCAATTCTGATGGACGTGGTTCTCTTCAACAATTAGATTTAATTTAAACTAGTTCCAATTGTCCAGTAATGAGGAGAGGCATCTACACCCAGAGAGAGAACTATAGGAACAGAGGGTGGACCACAACATAGCATTTTCACCCTTTTCTGTTGTTGTTTGCTTGCATTTTTGTTTTCCTTCTCAGGGCTTTTTTTTTTCTTTCTAGATCCAAATTTTCTTGTACAGTAAGATACTATGGATATGTGTGTGTGTGTGTGTGTGTGTTGGATTTAACATATATTTTAACATATATTGAAATACCTGCCATCTAGGGGAGGGGATGGGGAGAAGGAGGGGAAAATTTGGAATAGAAGGTTTTGCAAGGATCAGTGTTGAAAAATTACCCATGCATATGTTTTGTAAATAAAAAGCTATAATAATAATAATAATTTTTTAAAAGCATATAGCAGAAAGCTAGTTGATCTTAAACTGAGCCTAAAGCTAGTAGTCGAGGTAAGTACAGCCATGCATTTAAGTAGTACTGATAGGAGATTACGAGACTGGTTCTACCATGCTTGATGGAAATAATGAGAGGTCATCAGCAGCCTTGTAGCATCAGAGCTCCTCTACATAAATATCTTTTAAATTGGTTTGATCTCTCATCAATCTCTTCAGCCAATTCCCATTTTTCCTCCTCTTTGGAAGTATTTTCCAATTCCAACGGGTTGGTCACATTGTTCAAATGCCAAATATACATTTGCCTACAAGATTATGTTATGGAGATCTCACACAAGGCAAGAGCTCCCATGAAACACATAAGAAGAAGCAAAACAAAGACATTTCAAAGTTCCCTCTGAAGAACTTTGGAATTGATTGTGAGAATTGGGAGATACTGATAACAAGATCAATCAGCACATCAAAAAAGGAGCTGTGCTCTGGGTAAAGTTGAATTGCAGTAACTCAAAAGAAATATGAGATGTGCAAATTTAAAATCACCTCCATTCCAAGTGTTCAAACACACTATTTGTATCCAAAGTATAGTATTATATTGTTCTGATTAGTTAGTCAGTTACACTGTACTCTGATCCTAACATTGGATGTCATTTTGGTCCTCTTTCTGTATGAAAGATAGCAACTATTTCATTTTGTATCTTCAGAATTTCATTCCTGAAGTTTTCTATCCCTTTGGGAACAGATATCATCAATTGGATGTTAGTCCATAGGAGAGGGAGGACAAGGCTTTCCAGTTAGAAGCAGAACAAGAAAAAGGTTTAGATGTGGAAATGGGCACTGATTGAGGATGCATTGATCAGTCATGTATAATCTTACTAAAGAGTAATGGAAGACAGTTGAATGGCAAGGTAAGAAATTTGGATCATAAGCAATAGGTAACTTTTTGAATAAAGTCTGACATAATGAAAGACTGGATATGAAAAATTTGAGAGAAATCTAATAAATTAATTTTTAATAATAGATCCTAAATTAATTCATGGGTTACCTTTTCCAGGTATTTCATATTAAGTGAGACTTACTGAAAACAATCCTTTAACCTAAATGAGTAACTCTAATGGCAAAAATTTAAGGTAACTATTTTTAGCACAATTACTAGGGCAACCAGCTCACCCAGAATTAGGTGAGCTTCAGCTCCAGCATTATTACTAGCACACAAAGAAGCCATTTAGCTGGGATATTTGAGAAGGCAGTGACTCATGTTGTAGATTGTAACCTTATTGCCTTTGGCCAGATATCAACTGGGATTAGACCCAAGTAAAATTTCAGGATTCCAATCTGCAAGCAGTGCTCTGCATGGGAGAGCTTCTTTCCCGTGGGCATTTTTCTGTGGGTCTCATCTAAGAGAGGAAAGGCAAAAGGAAGTGCCATCCTTAATCCAGTTATCATCTTCTTTGCTGTAACTCTTTTTGCAGTCTACTCAGGAGAGAAGATTAGTGAATATAAAAGGCAATTCAGATGTAACTAATACACAAACTATTATAGTTGTTGCTTAGTCACAGCTGATTCTTGGGATACTGTCCATGGGATTTCTTGGCAAAGATATTGGAGTAATTTGTTATTTTTTTTCGTCATTGGATTAATTTCAACAGAGGTCAAGTGACTGCTCTAAGATCAAACAGGTAGGAAGTATCTGAGACTAGATTTGAACTCAGATCTTCATGACTCCATAACCAGTGCTCTGTCCACTGGGCCATCAAACTTTACATTCAAACTATCTAAAACTATATCTCACTAACCTGGAGACATAGCTGAGAGTTCCACATATACTTTTGTTTCCTTTTTTTTTTTTTTAATTCATGGGTAATTTTTTTCAACATTGACCCTTGCAAAACCTTCTGTTCCAAATTTTTCCCTCCTTCCCCCATCCCCTTCCTCTAGATGGCAGGTAGTCCAATACATGTTAAATATGTTAAATCCAATATATGTATACATATTTATAAAGTTATCTTGCTGCACAAGAAAAATTAGATCTAGAAAATAAAAAAAAATCTGAGAAGGAAAACAAAAATGTAAGCAAACAATAACAAAAAGAGTGAAAATGCTATGTTGTGGTCCACACTCAGTGGACCTCTCTGGGTGCAGATAACTTTCTCATTGGACAATTGGAACTGGTTTGAATCAACTCATAGTTGAAGAGCACCACATCCATCAGAATTGATCATTGGATAGTCTTGTTCCACATATATTTTTAAACAGTGAAACCTTTTATTTATTCTTCAGTTTATACACTGTAAGTATCTTCTCTGCCTACACAAATATTCTGGGGGGAAAAGGATATTACAGCCTGAATTATTCAGAGAATTGTCTCTATTCTGTACTTTATTTTGCATGTGGGCAGGATCTAAGTTTTCTAACCTCTATACTAAGGGTTCTTAATTTTTTAATGCCATGAACCCCTTTGGCAGACTGGTAAAACCTATGTATCTCTTCTCAACATAATTTTTTATTTTATTTTATTTTTATTTTTATTATAGCTTTTTATTTACAAGTTATATGCATAGGTAATTTTACAGAATTGACAATTGCCAAACCTTTTGTTTCAATTTTTCCCTCATCCCCCCACTCCCTCCTCAGATGACAAGTTGACCAATACATGTTAAACATCAACATAATTTTTTAATACAAATAAAATAAAATCCATAGCATTGCAAAAGAAATTAGTTAAATTGAAATATTTAAAAAAAAAAAACTAATTCATTGATCCCACATTAAGAACTTGCACTTGCCTCTCTCCCAAGGGAGTCTTCAGTCCATAGGTATCCTAAAAATGAGGCATACCAGTACACATCACACAGTCCCACCACAGAATTGAACACTGAGGACTAGTGATGCAAATAGTGTTCCCCTTGAACTTTTGCCTGATGGGAGGGTAACTCTGAGGAGCTTTCCTCTGGGAAAGGCCCACCTCAGGGAATCCAGTTAAGTAGTTTCATTCTCTTATCGTGGTGGGACTAGTTACATCCTCTATTGAGTTGAAAATTAATCCAGGACCACTCCTACTTAGCTCAAATTTAAGTGGTCTCATTCAACTGGAAATCTAAGCCTGGGGACAGTAATCTCATTCAATTGAAACTCCATTCTCAGATTTCTTATTTTAAATTCATAATTTACAGAGGCCCAAAGCGGGATTATACCTTGTCAAGGAACCTCTCCTTGGCATAACTGCTTGCCAAGACTCCTGCCCGCTGTGAAGAAACCTTCTTCTTAGTGATAATAATCTCTTGTTATATCTCTGCCAGGATTTCTCTGCTAGGACCTTTATTTCTCTGCCAGGGCCTTGTCACTCAGAAGTCAGTCTTTCTAGTAAAGCTGACTTCTGCAAGGCCAACAATAAAACTTCCTTTTTGCCACTAATATTTTGGGTTCATGAATTCTTACACATTGAACCTGCCCTGACCTAAGGAGATTCTCACACCTCAACTCTGCACTGCCACTAACTGCATCACTAGAACTTCCTGACACAGAAGATGTAAGGTGAGAGAATGAACAACACCCTCCAACCTCATCTGAAGAAACTGAGGTCCTATAAGAGGCAGGGTCACTTTCATATCTGAGTAATTCATTCATTTCCTTCTCCTTTAAATCCTCACTCAATCATCCCATTTCTCAGGGACACAAGTAAGGAACAATTCATTTGCTTTACTTTTCCCATTTGCACTATGACTATTTCTGATCTTTTTCTTATCCTGGCTTGCTGATGTTGAAAATGGATTTTGGGGAGAACATGACTGATTCATTTTGCACTATATTTGCTTTTATTATATTTCTTTCTTTTTCTTTGTGACACCAAATGTTTCCTTCAGGATTTCCCTAACCCAAATCACTTTAGCATTACTCAAGAAAACTCAGATCTTTGAAAAGTTCCAAAAATTTAACCACTTCTTTTTATACTATCTGTCACTAGTAGGAGGCTATCAAATGTTAACTGACTGATAAAGTAGTCAGTGCTAAGGGCTTTTGTAATAGTTTATGTATCCATTTTCTTTTATTAAAAAAATGTATTTTTTCTAATCTATTTGCCCTACTGTATATATGTATGTATGCATGCATGTGCATGCATACATATATATATATATACACACACATATATAATATTTGGTATGCGATTATATATGCCTCTAAATCACCTATGGAATTGTGAGACACACATGTCTATCACCTCTTTACTGATGGTGTGTGTCACACTCTTGAGTGGATAAATAAACTGCAGAGTAATTGTCTGTCTCATCTTGCTAGCTTATTAGTTCAGTGGTTAGTAAGGATGCTGAAAATTTTTGTTACATTGATTCTGTCTGATTTTAGACTTTTACATTTTCTTTGGATTCCTGCTTTACCTATTAGTAATTTTACTCTCTTATCCCAAGTCATCTTTTTTTAAAAAAAAAATTAACATTTTATTGACATTCTTTGTTTTTATTCATAGTTCTTGCTATCTTTGCACAACCACCAGCCTTCTTTTGTAATACAGATAGACAGTTAAGAGACACCTGACAATTACTGTTCCTGGCAGTTAATATCTGATGATGGCTGCTTTCAGTCCAGCTTATGTCGGCTTTCAATGACTGGTAAACAGCTCATATCTTATTATAACTTCTCTACACCAAGGTAATTTCCTTGCCATAGTGAAAAACCATAATCCCTGTAGCAAACAATTATCTCCCAAGACTTGGGCTCTAGTCACACAATCAATGCATTCTCCTTTGTTGCTTTTCTTTGTAAGGTCATATTCACTCTTTTATCCCAGCAAAAGTGGTGATTATAACACCTGAATGAATATTTATGTAGCTCTCTCAAAAGTTCAGTTGAAAACTCCTTTTGGACAAATTGAAATATTTCATAGTCATTTTATTACTTGAGATTGGTTGAGAACCCCAGCTGAGATTCACTTTACACAGACCAAAATTATGCTTCTGTAGCCTAGTAAATAAACCATGTTTCACAGAGTTTGGGGGTTGAATGACAATCTAATGAAACCAAGTAAAAGCAAGTCTAATTCACTTATCTCATTGCTGGGTTACTCAGATTTTCCAGCAGTTTGACTTTGCTGCTTTTCCCTTATTATTGGAAGTTACCAAGGTATGCATTGTATATTTCCATAATTTTTTCAATTTTATGAATAGCAAAAAATAAAGTCTTGGTCCAACTTTTAAAAATCAGTATTTTTAGCTTTCAATCCAGGATATGTACATAGACTTAGAAGCACTCCAGTGTACATATTACAACATCCAGAGTGAGTGCCAGCAGCTAATTTGATTATGGAAATTATTGGGTTTGGTAACAGAAACATAGGTGAAAAACATAGCTCTTCTGTTCCATTTTTTTGTGTGTGTTTAAAGTCATGTCCTGACAAAAAGAAAAAAATTACACAACAGTTACTGAAGAATTGGAAAAGAAAATTGTCATCACTAAAGTCCTTGGCATTGTCCAATGGTTCAGTGTTAGAAACAGATATGGTTAATGGGGAATATGATATTAAATAAGGCACAATACTATCTGCTTTGCTATAGTACCTAAGAACCAAAGGGCCCTTACATCTACTTCAGAGCTGAAACCTCTAATATGTTTTATGTCCCCCTATTAGAAAGTGAGCTCTTCAAGAGCAGAAATTGTCAGGCTTTATCCTTTTTCTCTACAGTGCTTAGCACTGTGCTTTGCACATAGGAAGTACTTAATAAATCCTTTTTTCACTCATTTTAAGTAGCTGACACAGTAGCATAACTCTTATTTTCCACAGGTCAAGAAATTATATGTCCCTTTCTACTTCAAACACTACCTATTCCTGGACAATTCAATTAACCTCTTTGCCTCAGTTGCCTCATCTGTAAAATAAGATAATGTACTATTTCATAGGTTGTTAAAATCAAATGAGATTGTATCTATGTGAGCATAGATATACTTGTATGTATATATGTCTTTGTATGCATATGTGTGTGAAGTACATTGTAAAACAAAGCAACATATTAATACTATTGTTGTTGTTGTTATTGTTCTTACTATACATTCCCTACAAAATCTCTCTACCCATGATGACACTGTATCTATTAATACAGACAAGATAAGACAAGAGCCACTTATTTGAATTACCATGAAGGGGAGTGAAATTTGTATAATATTTCTATTTGAAATGACCCACAGTTCAACGTGTTTAAAATTGAACTCATCTCCTACAAAATCCCAGTCTCCTTTTCCATTATGACATAGAGGAAAGAGAGACCTGTGGATTCTTTCTTTGAAACATCTCTTAGATTGTCCTTTCTCTCTATTCCTACTGCCATAATCCAATTTCAGGCCCCATGATGTAAAAAAACTAAGTGGCCACACTGAACAGAAAAGAAAGTTATTAGTGCTTTAAGAAAAACCCTTTGGACTACATGTAGCATCAGCTCCTTAGGGTACAGATTGGGTTCTTATAATGTTTTATGTTCATTTAGAATCCACAATCAATTAAAGGCATTCTGCAGCATATTTGAAATGGAGAAAGGATGCAAGTCTTGGGGTTGGAGAAGTTGCTAAAAATCAGTTTTGTTCCTGTGGGAAAATACTTTTCTTGGTGTTTAATCATATCAGAATAGCCTGGATTGACAATTAACTTCTAAGATATTGATGGCCCCTTTTAAAAACAGAATCATTTTTGTTCATCCTGTTTTGTCTAATGGGAAGGAATGTAAAGTGTAAACCCCATACCTCTGTTCCCTTGGTCTCAGAGTATACTTTATTTGGGGACACTATTTCCCACAAAACTAACTGTCTTCAGGTTCATCCTACCCATACAGAATGTATCATCTCTGCTTCAGGAATCCCCAGTTTCCCTCAAAGCTCAGTCCACATGTCTTCCCCACCATGAGGTCTTTCCTGACCTCTTCAACTGCTAGCGTCTCCCCACTTTTCACCCCCAGTTCCTGACAGAAATTACATTTATACAGCATGAATTTAATAAGTACTGATACAGAAACAGTTTCACTGATAGAATATAAGTTCTTAGAAGGTAGGGACTTGTTTTTGCCCTTGTATTACTGTTTCTGGCATAATAAGTAAACAATAAATGCCATTTTAAATGACAGATTCTCATGGGCCTAAAGGAACTAACTGAGTTTCTGTTCTATATATTCTCACAACTATCTTTTGAATGTTTTTGATTTTTAGGCTGTTGCAATTATGATCCTGAAAAATCTATTCTAATTTCTTTGATCTCTATATGACTCTAAAGAGCCATTACAGAAATCTCCTCATAGATTGAAGAAAATATAACATTTTTACTGGAAAAGACTTGGAAGAATGGAATCTTTACTCTCCTGCTTCTCCTATTTCTGTGCTGCCAACCTTTTTAATATTTCCACCAGTTCTCCAGAAGGAGAATATGAACAACTAGTCTATATCTTTTTATTGCTTCTTCTATTCTTGAAATTACTTGTTAAAAAAAATCATGACTCCACAATGTTGCAATATCTAAAGCAAATATGTGCCATATTCCTGAGTAAGGCTATTTTTTGCTTAAATGTTCTCCTGTAGTGAGAATAAATTTGTTATCTTGGCATAGCTGACTCCATTTGTTTTGTTGTCCGTTTTTCAATATTAAGATAAGCATAGATATAGTACAGGTTGGTAAACAGTGTGTTTATAAACAACTGATAAACATGTGGTCTCTCCAGG
Organism: Antechinus flavipes; assembly: GCF_016432865.1. Taxonomy (NCBI): domain Eukaryota; kingdom Metazoa; phylum Chordata; class Mammalia; order Dasyuromorphia; family Dasyuridae; genus Antechinus; species Antechinus flavipes. The sequence goes on from NC_067399.1 coordinate 519,850,397, forward strand.
TTAAAAAAAAATGGAAAAAAAAATATGGTAAAACAATAAACCCAAATTCTTTATTATCATATAATCAGGTATCAAATTGATTTTTTTAAAATGAGGGCACCAGTCATCCATCAGACATAGGGTACAATGCACCACCAGCCATAGCTAGAGCTAACTGTAAGAAACTCACTTAGCCTTCCAGCTTTCAGTCTGCTCTTAGGTTGTGACTAAGACTGGCTCTAGCCTTCCTCCCTCAACATCCCTCTGTTTTCCTGAGGGCAGAGCTGACTGATTGATGGAGATTTGCCAATTTGTTAGGCAACTACTTCAGAGGGAGATATGAAGCCTCTGGGGGTTCAGAGAAGGGACCTTTTCATTGAGTAGAACATTTGCTTTCTGGAAAGCCTAGAAAACTAGGTTGGCAGTTTGTTCTTCCAAAGGCTTTGGTTTTTGTATTGTTTAATAGATAATATGAACGAGTGTTTGCACATATTTGATTACTAAATTTTGATTGCTGACATTGTAAAACATCATTTTAGTGTTTTCATCATACAAGCATAAATAACAGGAAAGTAGTTTCAAGAAGACCCTTATATTACATCTTCCAATGCAAAATCATTTAACTTATGTTCCAAGTTAATTTAACTTAATTTACAGTACTATTTGCTGCCCTCATACATTCATGAATTTGGTCTTTAAACTTCATTCATAGAATGCTGGCTAAGAAATGTCACCCATAACTAGAGATCACAAAAGAAGAATACATGATTTCAAATAAATTCATTTAAATCTAAACAGACTCTGTTATAGCTATTATAGAACATACAATAAGACTGTCCTGACTTGTTCAGGTAGCAACTTGAACTCTTATGATATAGAATTAGGCCCTAGTCGCATTTAATCATACAAAAATAAGGATGAAAATAGGGAATAAAAATATATTTGTCATATAGATAGCACAACTCAAATCATTTTTTTTGCTGAGCTAATGTTTAGTTTTTAATTGGTTTAGTCTGAAATTAAAGATTTTTTCCAGTATCCAGTGTTATTTCAACTGCCTTATGATCAGGAATCTAATGCTACTATAGACATGTCTATCATCTGGTCTAGGTACTATATCCTAAAGTCCATAATACACCGTGTATTATGTTTAAATGTCATGATTAAATTATCATGTTATACATATCAGAAAGATAAAGATAAATAAAAAAAGCTATTCCTTTTCTCAAATACTTTACAAAGGAATGGTAGAATGGGCATGTATACAAATTACTCATCTAATTTAGAAGATGGGTAGAGGAATAAGAGAAATCCAACAGAGTGACCTGAAACATTCAAACAAAGAAGAGTCACTTATTGGGAAGAAGAGGAAGGGGTAAGGAAGAAAGATCAGAATCAGGAAACATATCATGGAGCAGAAGCATCAGACAGACCTAAGCTTTAAATAAGTATTTCAGCAGACAGAGAATGGAGAAAGAGAAGGTGAATTTCTTGTAATCATGGGGAGGTGGAGACAATGTATACGAAGGCACATAAGAAATAGCAGAATTAGAGAATGAGCTGCTCAATTTGACTAGAGTATCTTGTGGGGAAAAAATGGGATACTATGAAATAAGATTAAAAAAGAAGTTAGAACCACATTAAAGTGGGCAAAGGAAATTTCCATAAGGCTTCTGAGCCATTAGTGAGTCATGGTCAGCATTGTCAATTAGAGACATTACTACAGTAATGGTGTGAAAAATGGATTAGAGAATGGAGAAAATGGAGGTGGAAAAACTGATTAGGTAATTTTGAAATTTTCCAAATGATAGTTGATAACTTACCTATTTTCCAATAGAGAAATGATATAAACAGACAGTTTTCAAAGGAAAAAATGGAGCTATCAAAAATCTTATGAAAAAAAAATAAAATGGGAAAACAAGTACACTAATGCACTGCAGGTGGAGGTGTGACTTGATGTAGCCATTCTGAAAAGCAATATGGAACTATACATAGAAGTTACCAAACTCTGCATACTTGCTGACTCAGCAATATAACTACCCGTAGTAATTACAACTAGCATTCATATAATATTTTAAAGTTTGCAAAGAACTTTTAAAATATCTCATTTTACTTCCACAACATTTCCAGGAAATAAGTGCTATTATTATTCCCGTTTTACAGATAAGAATATCAAGAAATGTCTAAAGTAATATTGAACTTAGGTCTTCCTAACTCCAAGGTTTTGGTGCTCTAGCCACTGTGCCAGAACATACAAAAATATTTATAGCAGCTCTTTTCGTGTTGGTCAAAAACCAAAAACTAAAGGATTGTCTTCCTATTGGGAAAGGGATAAGCAAATTGTGACATATGAATGGAATGGAATATTGTTGTGCTATAAAAAATGATGTAATGGACAATTGTCAGAGGAAGATTTTTATGAACTGATGCAGAAAAAATTAAGCAGAATTAAGAGAACAAAGTTTAAAATAATAACAAAATTATGGAGGAAAAACAACTTTGAAAGATTTTAGATCTCATTTTACCCAGAAAGCTGGGGTCAATGATAGAATGAGAAACAATGATAGAACCTATAAGAATTAGAGCTGTGTAAAAGTAGTCTGTGCTGTCCCATGACCACTTTGTCAGGTATATAATAGTGAGGCTTCCCTCTGTATATAGAATGGACTAGCTAGCCCCTGTGATCCTTTCAGCCATCAAATTATCTGATCCTATAATCTAGATCCCAAAAATGAAGATTTATATTTATAGATAGGAGAGTTCCTGCACCAAAGAAATTACATAGCAATATATTGACTGTGATTTAATCCTTGTCCTACTGAAAGGCTTCTTAACCTTTTTTTTTTTTTTTTTTGGATGTCATGGATTCATTTTCCAATCCAGAGAAGCCTATGAAATATTTCTTTTAAGAAATGTTCTTAAAATACATAAAATTACCAAGGAAACTATAATTGGTTTTAAATTGAAATAGTATATGTATATATACAGTTCACAAAACTCAAGTTCAGGACTATTGTCCTACAGTAATATACCACATTATTGGTTGTATAATCTGGAAAATGGGAGTGGAGAGAAGCAGTGCAACAGAGCTTTTTAATAAAGATCAATACTTACATCATTGGATTTGTGATTTTTCCAACATAACCTCAAGTCTAAGTTCTTGTTTTGTTGCCCCGAGTTTACTTTTAGAGAACAGATAGTTTGGCTTCATGGAAAGGACATAGATTTCTAATGCATCAACTAAGCAGCCAAAGTAATATTTCTAAAGCACAAATCTGATCTTATTATTGCCCCAGTTAATAAACTCCAGTGGCTCTCTGATACAGCTGGGATCAAACACAAACTCCTCTACTTGGCTTAATTTAAATTCCTGCATCATCTAGCTATTCTAGCTCAATTATCTTTTCAGGCTGCTTATACATCTCTCCCTTTTACATACTCTGTTATCCAACTAAAGTGGATTTCTTACTATCCTTTCCACATATTCCATTTCCAGTCCCCATGTTTTTGTATACCATATGTCTTTGTTCACTCTCCTCCTTTCATACCTGGTCTGCTCTCCATCTTAGTCTCTTAAATTCCCGAGCTTCCTTCAAAAGTCATCTCAAGCACCACCTTCTATAGAAGGTCTTTTTTGACCTGGAGGTATTAATTTTTGCTCCAACCCCAAATTACCTTGTATTCACTTAGCTGTGTGTCTATTATTCTCCAAATAAAATGTAAATTTAAGAGGGGAATTAATTTTTTAAAAATAATTAACTTTTAGAATAATTTATTTTTTGTCTTTGTAGCTCTAACTCTCAGAACTAAGCCTGGCACACAATATATGCTCAATGTCTTTTAATCTATTGAAGTAGTACCCACAATACTCCAGACATATTCTAAAGCAGAGTACTTCAAAGTCCATCATTTTATTATTTCTGGAGGTTATAATTCTTGCAGGTGTATACACACACACATATACACACACTAGATATATATTAAAATTACTTGAGTAACTTTGAACACATGCCTTACATAATACTCGTCAACAGAGTGGAAAGCAAAAGACCATGTTCTTAATACTCAACAAAATATTATCCACTGAGTATTATTTTGAAAGAGTGAGTTACCATATTTTGTTGTAGTGGTATAATTTTATAAATATTTTTGATGTCTTTTTTTCTTACATTCTTTAACTGCCCCTCTATATCCCTCTCCTCCAATCTCTGAGAGCTATCTCTGATAGCAAAACATTTTTAAGAAAAAAAAATTCAGCAAAACATATACTGGGCATGTTGTTAAATGCAATGTTTCATATCCATGAACTATGTTCCTCTTTAAAAAAGAAGTGTTTCCTTAGCTCTTCTTTTGGACCTTGTTCTTTATAATTTCAGAATTTTTGTTGTTATTGCATAATTGTTCTTGCCTATACAGTGTGGTAGTGACCCGTCCAGCAGGTCATCAAGGTGTGGGTCCTGAGGTGGACATTTGTCTGTGAGGCTAGGCCTGAAAAGGGATGGGGTTAGAAATGAGGAGGGAGACCAGTTGGGGTGAAACAAAGTCTCAGTTTAATGAATGAAGAGGGTCTAGTTAAATACATTTCTGAATGGGGGGTTGCAAAGTAAAGAATGTCACACCAGATGTGTGGCAGACATCCTGGAGCCTAATCGTTATCTTGCACCTGGGCTGATAGGGCCAATTTTCTGGGACACACATCATCTTGTCTCAGGAGTTTAGGGTGTATAGTTTGTTTACGATAAGGTTGTAGCTTCAGAATTTATGTGCAGGCGATTACATTCTTCTTTAGCTCTTTGATTCCAAGGACATGGTCTCTGGCATGTCCCCCAAGGACATGGTCTCTGGCATTGTAGTCATTTTTATATAAAATTGTTAGGATGTTAGGTGATACCTTGTTTTCCAGAATTAAGATCCCACAAACAAGCTGTTCCCTGAGTTTACTCTCTGATGACCTCAACCACAACAAAATCACATTAGTATTTCACATCTGAGCTCAGACATGCATTAGACAAATTGGGACTAGTACCCATCTTCTGGTCATGAAGCCCTATATGACTCAATCTTGGATCACTATTGCTGTTGCTCATAGGTATAAGTATTGAGGTCTCCCCACATTGCCTTGGGTCCCCCCATTACAGGCAATGGCCTTGCGGGCCCTGTTGCTTGATGGTAAACTGTTTCTCTTATTAAACTTATGTTTGATTACTAATTCTCCTCTCTCTTGTCTGCTCTGTACTACTCTAGTCACCCACAGGTTAGTTCCTTCTAGTTGACAAGACTTTTCATGTTTTTCCACATTCACATTGTTGTTTCTTAGAGCAGAGTAATATTCCATTACATTCATGTATCACACCCAAAACACATGAATGGCATGGAATATTGTGGTGCTCTAAGAAACAATAAAGATGTGAAAAGAATTCCTGCTAACCATGCATCACCCATATTCTACATATGAAGCTATTAAAAAAAAATTCAAAGTAAAAGATTTCCCCTTTTTAAATTGTACTTTATATTCTGCCCAAATGCTCCAATCTGTCAATATTTTTCAGAATTTTGATGAACATGTCATCTATGTTTTTTTTAATTTTTATTTAATAATTACTTTATATTGACACTCACTTCTGTTCCGATTTTTTTTTCCCTCCCTCCCTCCACCCCCTCCCCTAAATGGCAAGCAGTCCTTTATATGTTGGATATGTTGCAGTATATCCTAGATACAATATATGTTTGTAGAACAGAACAGTTCTCTTGTTGCATAGGGAGAATTGGATTCAGAAGGTATAAATAACCCGGGAAGAAAAACAAAAATGCAGATAGTTCACATTCGTTTCCCAGTGATCTTTCTTTGGGTGTAGCTGCTTTTGTCCGTCATTTATCAATTGAAACTCAGTTAGGTCTCTTTGTCAAAGAAATCCACTTCCATCAAAATATGTCCTCATACAATATCGTTGTCGAAGTGTATAATGATCTCCTGGTTCTGCTCATTTCACTTAGCATCAGTTCATATAAGTCTCGCCAGTCCTCTCTGTATTCATCCTGCTGGTCATTTCTTACAGAACAATAATATTCCATAACATTCATATACCACAGTTTACCCAGCCATTCTCCAATTGATGGGCATCCATTCATTTTCCAGTTTCTAGCCACTACAAACAGGGCTGCTACAAACATTTTGGCACATACAGGTATGTTTTTAATAGCAAATGGGTCATCAAGTCAGTCAACTGTTTTTATTGAATAAGTACAATGTGCCATTGTGCTAGGTTGGAGAGATAACGATATTAAGCAGATTCTCCTCTTAAGGAGCTCAGTCCATTGGTAGCAACATGCAAAGAACTATATGCAGGATAAATTGGGAATTTTCTCTGAAGTAAAGCATTAAAAGTAAGGAAGAATACTGGGAAAGGTTTCTTGTAGAAAGTGAAATTGTTTTGAGACCTAAAGAAAGTCAGGGAAGCTAGGAGGAGAAGAGGTGGACCAGCATGGAGAACAGCTTATGAAAAATCCTCGGGGTGGAATATGCCTTGAAGCAAGAACACCGAGGAGACTAGTAGGACTGGATTAAAACTCATGTGGCAGGAAATAAGGGGAAAGATGATAGGAAAGGTAGGAAGGGGACAGTTAAGGGCTTTGAAAGCCCTTTTGTATTAGATCCTGGAGGTGATGGGGCGCCATGGAAGCTTATTTAATAGAAAGTGTCATGACCCGAGTTTTTTTTTAAAAAATCACTTTGGCAATTTAGTGACTAATATGGATTGAAGTGGGGAGAACCTTGAGGCAGTGGACCTATAACTAGCAGGTAAACTGCATTAAGCAGCATTGTGGCAGTGTCAGATGAGAGTATGTCCCTTCTCATCAGAGATGAAGGTAGAAAGGACAGAACTTGGCAACTGGCTGGAAAGATGTGAGATGAAAAGGTCAGGGATGGCATTTTTTCAAGCCTGGGTAATTGGGAGGGTTCCTGAATAGTAACAGGTAAATTTAGGGAGAGGGCAGAGTTTGGAGGGCAGCGAAAAGAACCCCGAGGCACTACATTACATCCTCCCTTCCTAGGAGACACAATCTCACGCTTGGATTTTCTTACATCCTGAGATCGAGCTCCAAATCCCTAATGATTAGGAACAGTTGCAGCTCTATACACAGCAGGGGGACCAGAGAAGGCCCGCAGCTGGCACTAGGATGCTAAATACCGCCAACCTCCGAAGGGACTATAGTCGTAGACACGAAGGGCTGTGCCTGAGTAAGGCAGCAGCCACCAGTACCACGTGGGCTGTGGTACGGCAGCATCCCGCCTAGGAAGTGGTTAATAGATTGGCCGAGAAAGACCGTACCACCTGGTGGAGTTACTGCGCATGCACATCCTCTTCAGGCTGAAAATACCCGGCTCCTGTGACTGCAACTTGTTTGCTAGCGCCTGAGGGGGCGGGGTGCTCATTCAAACGTAAGGAACTAATTCTGCGGGTTATTCTGGGGAGAGAGTACGGTGGCTGCCGGCGGCCAAAACTGCTTCGTTCTGGATTCTAAGCCAGGTGCATCGTTTGGGGTTCTGTCTATCCCTTGGGCTGGGTGTTATCAGCTATAAAATGGTGACCTCAATTGAGACTCACCATCCCTTTTAGATGGCCGACCGTAAAGTCAGCCGATCCTCCCCACCTTACACATAGTCATCTATCTGCCCAGACCTTCTCCCCGCCCCCCTAACTAAAGGCCTACGTCTGCCATGCTGCACCGGGAGCTCAGGCGGCTTTTCCACATTTCTTTCAGCTACTCTAGGCCGGGATGCGGGGAAGCTAGTAAAGATGGGGAAGCGATGGACTGGGAGCGGGGAATCCCCACAGAAGCAATTCATTGGGGTGGGGCAGATGTGATCGATAATAGCGACAATCAGCTGGGCCTGAAGGAAAACTTCCCCGCAGATGCTCGCTGGGAAGGCCTCTCACAGAGGTTTGCTTCGATAACATGCAGGGAGCCAGACCTAATGACTGGGGTTTAGTGTTGCCTATTTTACTGGTTTAGGGACGCGTCCATTCCGCTAGCGATGCCGGGGCGGCGGCGGGGAGAAGAGGGATGGCCTGAAATTGGGAATGAGAGCCCAATAAAAAGAATCTCCCATATAAGACCAGCCTGTTAAGGCTGAACGACAGCACTGTTATGCAAAAGTCGTTCTCGGATACCGCGCTCTTCTCATCTCAAACATTTTAAACCCCCTGTCTCCCCCGTCAGGTTGACCGGATGAGCTCGTCCGGGGCACGTCCCGGCGGCTCGCGGGGAAATTCGAGATTACTTGGCAGCGGGACTGAGTGATTGATTCATTGTATTGCGCGCCTTTTCTTCTGTTTTTTCTCCGCAGAGATGCCCTGTTCCGAAGCGATCCCCGCCGGCGTCTCCCCCAGCAAGCGGGCCCGGCCTGCAGAGCCAGAGCCGGAGGGCCCTGTGCGCCTCCGCTTCGCCCGCCTCTCGGAGCACGCCACGGCCCCCTCCAAGGGGTCGGCACGGGCTGCGGGCTATGACTTGTACAGGTGGGTAGGTAGGTGGGTGTAATTGAGTGAGTGGGAGCGTCCGCCCGCTTAGCCCTTTGTGGTCAAGCCTAGACGCAAGGGAGAAACCGTACTAAAGCCTGGAGAGGACTTCGCGACCATTCAGACCCTGTCTCACTTTGCAAATGAGGAAACCGAGGCTCTTAGTCTGGTCTCAAAGCCTTTCAGGGGTCGTGAGTAGCGAAGGCTTGATTCAAACTCAGTTCCTCGGACTTCATCTTTCTTCCCCTTTACCTCTCCCCTTAACTCCGACATGCGAGGTCCTACCTCTCCACAGTTTCCTGTAATCAGATTTTCGCGCCAATTCTGGGCGCTTACTCGTCTGTTGGGGTTTCCCACCAGTTAGTTAGATGCAGTGTCCCAAAAAGCTTAGTGCCGTTTTACGCCACTAAAACTTAAAATTTAATATTTAATAGCTTGAAATGATTAAGCTGTCGAAGCTTACAATGTCGGTAAGACTTTGGGGACACCCCCATATTTAGGGTCTCACCAACTTTTAATACCAATAACCAGAGTAGCATATATAGATGGCATACACGCACTCTCGTGTTGTGTTTCAGGTACTATGATAAGCACTTTACAATTATTATCTCCTTTATTTCTCACAACAACCCTTAGGGAACAAATACTTTAAGGTTCCCTGTGAACCGTTTTCCTCTCTACAAGCATTTTATATCTTGCCCCTGCCCTCTTCTTTCAGCTCACGCTGACGTTGCTACCACTTCAGAGTGAGCGCTGTTTGCCTCTCCCAGGACCCAATTTAATAATTCCCCAACTGATCACCCTGACTCTGAGCTCTTGTTTTCAATCCTTCTTCCACAAAGCTTAATTATCTTTGTAATACACAGTTTTACCATGGCCCTCACTATTCTCGATCTAAAAACCTTTAGGAACCCCCCCCCATTGCCTATTAAGATAAAACACAAATTTCATCCCCAGGCATTTAAGGAACTCCACAGTTTTCCTACTTGTCTTAATAGTCATTAAATACTGTTCTTCTTTCTAAGCAAAATGACCTAGTTAATTTTTTAATTCTTATTGTGTGTTTATATCTAATCTAGTGAACCATAAACTTTATGAGGGCAGGCAATATAATTTTTCTTCATTGTAGCCTATGCTGCCTTCTAGTGGTTTGAATTGAATGGAAAAAGAGTATCCCAAATATTAAGAGACAAGAGAAGTAGTGTTATTATATTCAAAATAATCCCAAGTACTTTTTTTCAGAGAAAGCTAAAATTCCTCAAAACATCTTAGATTCATTTTAGTTAAATCCTGTACACATAATCTTAACATCACACTGAATTGAAACTTAAAAATAAAAACAAAGGCCAATATTGGGCATCCAGAATTCTATTTTAGACCACTCATATTTCTAATATGTAAAATGGCTTAGAATGGTTAAAATCACACACCCCTTTTTAAAATATATTTTCATCACTAGGTCACAATCCCTTTTACAGCTTAATAGTTGATCTTTTAAAAGTTGCTGCCTGAAATTTTCATCACCTTGTAGCCAAATCTCCTGATGTACCTCTCTGAAACTCAGCACATGTGACCAAAACCATAGGCAAAGCTACCTCAGCTAAAGTTTGGCTTTAGTCCTTAAGAACTCAGGGTTACTTCCATGGCCCAGTGAGACATCAGAGTAGGACTTCAGGTTTTTTGCCGGCTTTCCTAACCTTTAGAATTCTAATCCTTAAGGAGTCTTATAGTGTTCTTTGTAAAGAAAAGAAAAGAAAAAAACCTATGAATCTTGGAGGAGTGAATTTTTGTGTAATCTCATTTTAATAGCTGTGTAAAGCAGTGAAGTACTTGATTTGCCTGAGGTCACTTAGGCCATTATAAGCAATCAGTCCTTTCTTAGAGATTAAATACATAGTAGTTTAAGGTAGTGAATACACAGAATTTACTCCACAAACCGCTGCTAATGTCAAGCTGTTTACAAAACCCAGCAAAGCTTTAACCCTTTTACATATTCTTGGTCTCTTTATTCTTGACTCATAACTTTCTCAGCCTATCCCCATATTTCTTCTTTTTATTTTCATTGAAGTGAAGTAAGGTCCTTTTAAAAGATCTATCTACTTCTCTAATCTGGCTTCTTGATCTTCATGCACTATTCCTTTCCCAATATTTAATATATTTTAGAATTAAGTCATCTCAAATTGTCAGCAAAAGAACTAAAAAAAATTGTTATCAGGTAGCATACTCCTCATGCTGCATGGGAATTTTTGTGGAGATAAATTGGAAAATGAGTGATTTGAGCATTAATTTTTAAGAATAAATATAGAGATCTAAATTGGCATAAGAAAATTTATTGTTTCACTTACACATTTCTGATAATCCAGTGCTTTGTCAGTAGAAAATTTAAATTGCAAAATCTACTTTATAACTACTTTGCTTGGTAATTTTTATAGTGCCTACGATTATACCATACCAGCCATGGAGAAAGCCCTGGTGAAAACAGACATTCAGATTTCTCTCCCTCCTGGGTGTTATGGCAGAGTTGGTAAGTGGCTTAATAATTTATCTTTCTTTGTGTTTGAAATAAACAAAATGATCTTAATCTTCATTTAATCATATATGATCATACATATTTGGAATTATTAATCAAGGATAAATTAAAGACAACAAATACAACTATTTGTAAGTTTCCTATAGCCTAGTATCTCCCACATCTCCCTTGACCCTTTGTTTTTACTGTGAAAGCGTGGTGAGGCAATTTTACCACGAATTGCTGGCACATTCCCAAGAAATCCTACAATAATTGGAGCTAGACAATTATATGCATCTTACATAAATAGGGAAAGCAAAATTTCAGTGTTGAATTATATTCCCACATCTTTGCTATTTTCCCCAGATTAGGAATATACTGTTTGCTAGACTAAATATTCAGTGTCATGAACGATTGGAACAATAGTAAATATTAGGATATTAATATTTGCAGGGTATAGGAGGTCATGGAAAAGTCTTAAAATTTTTTGTTGTCATAAAAGAAATAATCCTGGTAATCTTAATGTCATCAAGTAAAGAGTTTTACCTAAGTAAATAAAGAAACACATAACCTACACTGACTGACCTGATCTTAGACATTAACTGATTAGCAAAACTCCTGGTGATTCAAGGTTTTTGCTTTCCCTAGAATTCCCACTTCTAATAGAAAAGTCATCTCAATTAAGTGAATTTTAGATTAACCAGTTTTAATTTCTTGCGACTTTTTTAAAATTTCTGTTTTTCCTGTTTTAGTAAGTATGGTAAATACAAAATGCCTTCACAGTATTGCTATGAAATTAAAGTCACTCCAGATTTATAAGGTTTATATTAGTGTTGAGATTTATAACTAAGGCTAAATTGTGTCAAAACTTTCAGAATATATGTATGTATGTATGTGTGTATTCCTTTTAATTTTATTTATTTATTTGGTTAAGCTCCACGTTCTGGCTTGGCTGCAAAACATTTCATTGATGTAGGAGGTAAGATGTTTACTTCTTATTTCAATCTTATATTTGCAAGTTTTTTTTCTCCCTCCCCCCCAAAAAAAAATGAAATTCAAATTTAAAAAAAAAACAATTTTTTTGTTTTTTGATTCCTGTTCAATAAAATGAATTATTTTCTTTATTACCATGTCATCAAGCTTTAGTAAGCTTCAAAGGAATCAAAAATAATTTATGTTTTTATGTACTTTTTAGTCTTACCATAAAAAATGAAGTGTTTCTTTTTATGGTAAAGTTGCCCATGCTAAAATTTCTAACTCAGTCTAGAACTTATTGGTGTCTTCATCTTCTATTAGTGGGGGAAACCAGTTTTGGCTGTTAGATCTTTTGCTCCCACAGAGTAAAAAAAAAAAAAAGAAAAGAAAGAAATTACCAAAAAACCTTTCTAGAGAGATCTATTTCTATGGGTCAGTATAATTAAGATTCTGAGGAAGAAAAGGAACCAAGGATGAGTTATTGCATTCTCCCTTTGAAAATCTCAAAAGTAATGTGTAAATGTATAAATTCAAAAAGATGCATATTCTCAAAATAATAAATGTGCACTAACCCATATACAGCTTTAGCAGGAACTGCATATATCTGTAAACCAGCAAGTATTTATTAAGTAGCACTTGTATGCTAGTCATTAGGGGCAAAAAATTTAGAATTGGGACAATCTGTTTTCAAAAAGCTTACATTCTACTGGAGGAAATACTGTATATGAAGCAAATACATTCATCCCAAATCTGATGACCTAACAGGTTAGTCCACACATTTTGGTTATTATATTTGATTCTGGATGCCATATTTAAAAACATATCTAGCTTGTGTCCAGGACAGAATGGCTGGGCTAGCTATATGTCTTTAAATATGTCATATATAGAGAAGGCAAAAACGTTAAAGATACTTAACCTGAAGAGAAAACTCTTGAGAAGAAATATCTTCATCTCTTTGAGGACCATCATGAAGAAGACACTATTTGAGAAGAGTAACAAAAAATAGGAGCCCTCCTAAAGATCTACAGAAAGCAAGAAACTGCTTTCCCACCTCTCAGTGCTCTCCAGATGTCTTTTGTTTTTGACTAGACTCTGGTGACATCAGCATGGGAAACTTATGTGGCTGACTCTCATGGCCAGTGCAGATCCAGCCCCTGCTCTGCGACCTAACTTTGATACTTAGATACCAGGGGTTAGTGACCTGCCTGGAAATACATCTCCATTATTGATACAGGAGTGACATTGAATCCAGATTTAGCTAATTTAGCTCTACTCGATTAACATTTTGTTTTTTAATAGAATAAGAAACTTTTGCTATTTAGCCTTTTACCAAGATTAGGCTTTTGTCTTCTGATGGATAATTTAAAATTTCTTTTAGGTTTAATTATGTATAGCTTTGTTTTCTTCAAAGGTCCCCTTGCTGACAAGCCTATTTTTCTTTATTTTAATGTTTTGTTTAAAAGTTAGTATGAAACTGATCAATATAACCAAATAAAAGTGTTTTACCACACCATGGCCAAGGGTCCTACAAACAGCAGTGCTCACCTGGCTAGTGGCCCTGCTTCCAGTCGAGTTCCCAAAACCATCATTCAAGGGAGCAATCTCTGTAGATAAGGGATTGGTCATTCCCATGAGGTACATCCACAGTGTAGGCAGACAAGCCTATCTGAAATAGTAAAGCAACAAGAGGGGTAGAAAATAAATTTTTGCTAATTGAGACCCCATCTCCCTTCGTCTGGAGAGTCTGGAGAGAGCTGGATGCTGATTCATAGGACCCTGAAATAGCAACATTCCACTTGACCCTGCATGCAATCCAACCCCCAAATCCTTTATTCAGGGAATTGGTCCTTACAGAAATATATCCTGGCAAGTGCTTGTGCAGGAGCTGTAGTGCCAAAGAAAATTTCTGGCACTATTAAATAATTCAACATCAGAAACATGATTTTATCATGTGGAAGTGACAGGAAAGATATATTATCATGTGTTCCTGCCCTATATGCTAAGGGGCCTTCCCATCTAACTTGCAGCTGAAGCATCTTAAGGTGTGTCCAAAGTGTTTTGAACATAATAAATGTTTTTTTTTTTTTTTTTCATTAATTCTTGCCTCTGGACAAAATACAGATACCTCTATCTTATCAAGCCTTTTTTGAAATCTTGTTTTAACCTTTCTTTTTTTTTTTTTTAATTATAGCTTTTTTTATATACAAAACATATATACATAGGTAATTTTTTAACATTGACCCTTGCAAAAACTTCTGTTTCAGTTTTACTCCTCCTTCCCTCCATCCCCTCCCCTCGATGGCAGGTTGTCCCATACATTTAACCTATCTTTTTAAACCAAATTTTTGGTACACTGCTTTCTAATCAAACTTGTCTACTTGTTCTTCTGCATGATATTCCATCACTCACATCTATGCTTTTTGCTCAAGCTGCTCCCTCCTCTGCCACATTCCCTGAGAATGTGCAGAAGGTTATGATTCTGCCTGTCTGCAGAATACTCCCTGGTATCTGGCTTCTGTCCTTGCACAGCTCAATCTAGGTGAGAAAGTGATATCTCTCATGATGTCACTAGGTGGTAGTATGGGATAATACTTGGGTTGAGGAGCAGCTCTGATGTCTTTTAACTTCATAGTTCAGATCTGGAAAAAATTTGAGAAATCAGTCCAACCTCATTCAGTAAAGTCACATGTAAGGAAGTTGAAATTCATAGCTATGTCCTCAGACTTGTAATATCACACTCTAATTCCATTATACCATGCTGAACTCTGATATGGTTTACAGTTTAAAGATCCTATGCTTTATATAATATTTTTCCAGATGTGTTTTTAAAAATTTTTGTTACACTCCTGGTAATTTAAAACTAGTCTAGGCATATATTATCTATTTGAAAATAATTTTTTTTGAAATTTAAATATTTTTCTCATAACCAGTATTTACTGTGCTTAAAACAAAGACCCAAAAAGCATTGAACCAAAAGAAATGGAAAACTAATCCAACAGTTGGTATATATTGTTCATAAAATTGTGGTGTGTCCTTGGATTGTTATGACTTTAAAATGTCTCATAAGCACAGGTTTATCATACCTGGCAAAACATTTTATTTCCTAAGAAGGATGTTATTAGAATCCCAGGCTGTAAATAAGGGTCTAAGGAAAAAGTTGAATATGCAGGATTCTGTTCAGAATGCACATCTGGTAGGTGTGGATGGTTTTAACTAAAGTAGGTTTCCAACAAATGACATGCCAAAGCTTTGACACAGAAAAACTTTTGCCTGAAGTCAGTTATTAGTCTGCCAGTTCCAATGCATGATTTTTCCAGTGATAACTTCAAGACACATTTTGCTTTCTCATGAAGAGAAAGAAATGCCTTGTGCTTACATGGGAAATTATGTTCCCATGTTTTTCTTGAATTATCTATTCTGTTAGGTGTAAAATGAACCCTTAATTTCTGAAATTTGTAGAGGTTCATGGATGCTAACATGTATATGTGAAATATACATGTAGGCCTTTATTTTCTTATATTTCAATTGTCTTTAAACTTTTCTCATTCATAGTTTTAGTAGCTTTTAAAATACATCTTGAAATGAGTTGGTGGCATTTTACCTTAGAATATCTGAACCATTCTGGGTAAACTCCTGACCACTAAAATAGAATACAATGATACCCAGTCACATTAATGAGCCAAACAATGATGATGATCTACTTTTTTTTATTATAGCTTTTTATTTATAAGTTATATGCATGGGTAATTTTACAGCATTGACAATTGTCAAACCTTTTGTTCCAATTTTTCCCCTCCTCCCCACCCCTTCCCCCCGAAAGCAGGTTGACCAATACATGTTAAATATGTTAACGTATACATTAAATACAATATAAGTATACATGTTCTAACAGTTATTTTGCTGTACAAAAAGAATCGGGCTTTGAAATAGTGTATAATTAGCCTGTGGAGAAAATAAAAAATGCAGGTGGACAAAAATATAGGGATTGGGAATTTTATGCAATGGTTCATAGTCATCTCCCAGAATTCTTTTCACTGGATGTAGCTGGTTCAATTTACTACTGCTCTATTGGAACAGATTTGGTTTATCTCATTGCTGGAGATGGCCACGTCCATCAGAATTGATCATCATATAGTATTGTTGTTGAAGTATATGATGATCTCCTGGCCCTGCTCATTTCACTCAGCATCAGTTCATGTAAGTCTAGTCCAGGCCTTTCTGAAATCCTCCTGCTGGTCATTTCTTACTGAACAATAATATTCCATAATATTCATATACCACAATTTATTCAGCCATTCTCCAATTGATGGGCATCCATTCAGTATCCAGTTTCTGGCCACTACAAAGAGACCTGCCACAAACATTCATGCACATACGGTCCCCTTCCCTTCTTTAAGATTTCTTTGGGATATAAAAGCCCAGTAGAAACACTGCTGGATCAAAAGGTATGCACAATTTGATAACTCTTTGAACATAGTTCCAAATCGCTCTCCAGAATGGCTGGATGTATTCACAGTTCCACCAAAAATGTATCAGTGTCCCTGATTTCCCACATCCCCTCCAACATTCTGCATTATCTTTCCCTGTCATTCTAGCCATTGTGACAGGTGTAGTGGTATTCAGAGTTGTCTTATTTTGCATTTCTCTGATTAATAATGACTTGGAGCATCTTTTCATATGGCTAGAAATAGTTAAAATTTCTTCATCTGAGAATTGTCTGTTCATATCCTTTGATCATTTATCAATTGGAGAATGGCTTGATTTCTTATAAATTAGAGTCAATTCTCTATATATTTTGGAAATGAGGCCTTTATAAGAATCTTTGACTAAAAATGTTTTCCCAGTTTATTGCTTCCCTTCTAATCTTGTCTGCATTAGTTTTGTTTGTACAAAAATTTTTCAATTTGATATAATCAAAATTTTTATTTTGTGATCTTTAGTCATAAATTCCTTCCTCTTCCACAGGTCTTTGAGGTAAACTATCCTATGCTCTTTCAATTTATTTATAATCTCATTCTTTATGCCTAGGTCATGAACCCATTTTGACCTTATCTTGGTGTACAGTGTTAAGTGTGGGTCAATGCCTAGTTTCTGCCATACTAATTTCCAATTTTCCCAGCAATTTTTGTCAAATAGTGAGTTCTTATCCCAAAAACTTGGAGTTTTTGGGTTTGTCAAACACTAGATTATTAAAGTTATTGGCTGTTTTGTCCTTTGAAACTAACCTATTCCATTGATCAACTAGTCTATTTCTTAGCCAATACCAAATGGTTTTGGTAACCACTGATTGATAATATAATTTTAGATCTGGCACAGCTAGGCCACCTTCATTTGATTTTTTTTTTTCATTAATTCCCTTGAAATTCTTGACCTTGTGTTTTTCCATATGAACTTTGTTATTTTTTCTAGGTCATTAAAACAGTTTTTTGAGAGTCTGATTGGTATAGCGGTAAATAAATAAATTAGTTTAGATAGTATTGTCATCTTTATTATATTTGCTCACCTTATCCAAGAGCATTTGATGTTTTTCCAGTTGGTTAGATCAGACTTAATTTGTAGTTTTGCTCATAAAGTTTCTGATTTTCCCTTGGCAGATAGTTCCTAAATATTTTATACTATCAGTAGTTACTTTAAATGGAATTTCTCTTTATAACTCTAACTGTTGGATTTTGTTAGTGATATATAAGAATGCTGATGACTTATGTGGGTTTTTTTGTATCCTGCAACTTTGCTAAAGGTGTGGATTATTTCTAATAACTTTTTAGTAGAATCTGTGGGGTTCTCTAAGTATACCATCAGCAAAGAGTGATAATTTGGTTTCCTCATTGCCTACTCTAATTCCTTTAATCTCTTTCTCAACTCTTATTGCCAAAGCTAGCATTTCTAATATGATATTGTAATGGTGATAGTGGGCAACCTTCAAACAAAGCTATTTTAAAGATATCAGAAAAGACTTCCTCTAACTTGGCTAGTCTTATTTAACTTTACTTAAATCATTATAGACAGGTGGATATTAATTCTGTTCTAAAAAAAATTCTCCAGGAAAAGAATTCCACAACCTTCTGTACTAATGTTCCAGTGTTTAACAACATATAACACTGAATAATTTATTCCATAAATCTAATCTAAATCCCTCTTTAGGTCTAAAAACATATCTACTTAGGTATTCAGAGTTAAGATGGAGAACAGCTGGTCCTATTTTTTTATGGAATGACTTTCTTCAAGGATAGTAAAGATTAAGTCAATCTCCTTCAACAGGATGTGGGAAAAGAAAACATGATTCAGCATTATATGACCTGGCCAACTTTTTGTTACTATTCAATTAAAGAAGAGTTCACAATTTACCCCTGTAACATCCATTCTAGACATAGAATTCCTGTATTACTTAGTCCTGGCCTTCCAATTTTTGTGCCTACCTTTGTCTACCATTTAATTGAAATTCTTTGTGTTTTACCTGCGTATGATATAATTGTCACACTCGAAAAATTGAGGTAATTGGATCCTTCTTAAATGAAATCTCTTGACACATTTTTAACACAGATTTTGTCAGTGAATTACTGAAAGGTTAAAATACTTTATTTCAGTACTCCCATTTTATTATCCTCTAGTGATTCCATTGAAAAATCATGTTTTCTGGATGTTCAGTATTGTAGAAGTAGAATGAGTAGTTCTCATTCTTCTGATACTATTTTCTGAATTTGATACAATTATAAATCAAAATTGTGGGAATGTTCCTTGTCCAAAAAAGTCAATAGCAAGCTTGTAGCATATATTCAAATAACTCTTAACTTCAGCATCCTTTTAAACTATGGAATCTTTCTTTAGGTATTCTAAGAGAAAAAAGGAATAGAGTGGGTTACAGAGTGAAGATCGTACACCTTTAGCTCTGTTGTAAAGCTTGGAAACCAAAATACCTAATTTTCTCTTAGTACTTAGGAAAAGTGAAAGTCAGATTGAAAATTTAGAGAAAAAAGAGGCAAAGCAGCTCAAACTAAAGTATGAGGTCATGCCATCTATTTTCAACAGTGGGAAGAAGTTGATTTGCATAATTGGATGAAGAAAAAATCATTTTCCAGGTGTTTCTGAGCTGGGATTTTATATTTTTGAAATATTGTAATTTTCCAGACTATCATATTCCATATTCATTTTTAACTATTGAAATTTTTAGAGCCATTCATGAATTATCTTTATCATCTGTGATTTCTTAATCATAGGGAACTATCACCACCAAAATTGATCAAATCCAAATCTATACTTCAGTAGATAAATCTTGGGGAGTTGCCTGAGACACATAAAGCTTTAATGATTTGCCCCAGATCATGTAAGTTATGAAAGGTCAGATATTAATCCACATTTCCTGAACTTTGAAGTTCAGAATTCAGTCTACCCTACTGGACTACCTCTAAAGTTTTTTACACTATTACTATACTCTATTAGTATGCATAAGTAAAAGTAGCTAGCTTTAACTACCAAAAACTGTGTTTCATTAACTTAATATGTCTCCTACAGCTGGTGTCATAGATGAAGATTACAGAGGAAATGTTGGTGTTGTACTATTTAACTTTGGCAAAGAAACATTTGAAGGTAAGCTAATAATGTAATTTACTACATTGCTAAACATCTGTTTTTCTGAAACATATATTTATAATATCTTTTTATTTAAAGTGAAAAAAGGTGACCGTATTGCACAGCTGATTTGTGAACGGGTTTTTTATCCAGAACTTGAAGAAGTCCAAGTAAGTAATTATAACATAATTAAGTCATTGGGAGAGTTATCATGTAGCCATGTAGTATCATGAGTGAGTGATGTTTCTTTATAGAAGATACAGTACTTTTTAAAGAAGATCACAGGTCATATAATTATTTTAACAAGTGTGATTCTATGTAAAAGTCCTTGTATAGAAGAAAGAAAATTATTTTCTTTTTGATTTTTAATCCTAATAATAAAGGGCAAGTTAGAAATGAAATAAAATTTTAAGGCCTATGTAAATGCTAAAATGAAGGTTTATCCCTTTAATCTGTTAAAAGATGGCAATATGGAATAATGCAAAGAATTTTGGAGTTTGGATCAAAGGGCCTGGATTTGCTTCTTACTGCTCTGTGGTTAGTTTTCTCTGGTTGTGATGTACCTCATTACAGTATGGGGGTCAGAGAAAAATTTGGACTAGGTGATCTCCAGGGTCTCTTTTTGCTTGGTATTCAGTAATTCTAAGATAAATTTTAAAAGAAATTCCTTAAATCTCCCTATAGAAATCATTGTAATATAGCTTTCATATTAATTTTTCCTTGGAAGCTAATTTTTAATTCTCTAATTCACTAAAGCCCTAATATATTTTTAAAGCAACTTTTAGAAAATACTGTATTTACTGTGGCTAAGTGCATCATCTGCATTTTACCATTTTTCTTTCCTACTTACTGCCATATCCCCTAAGAAAGATGTGCTAATCATAGGACAACACTGTAGAGGAAAAGACTTTAAAATTTAGGTGTCTAGAAGAAAAGAAACTTTTGACATTAACTTAATAATTTGATACTTTTTTCTTTTTCAGGGCTTAGATGACACTGAACGTGGAGCAGGAGGTTTTGGTTCTACTGGTCAGAACTAAAATTATATAATAAAAATAGATGTAGCAATTTTCTTCCTAAAACATTTCATAAAATAAATTTCCACTTCTGGTGTATGTGTATGTGTGTGTTTCATTGTTTTTTAAGTTTAGCTTAATATTCTTGGTTTTATTTTAAATTTCAAATTTCTCTCTCTCTCTCTCTCTCTCTCCCTCCTTATTACCACCCTGGAGAAGGCCACTATATATGTAAAATCATACTATGCATACTTCTATTTATCAGTTCTTTCTCTAGAGGTGGAGGGCATCTTCCTTTAGCAGCCATTTCTGTGTACAATATTCTCTTGATTCTGCTCACTTTGTTTTTCATTATTTCATGTAAGTCTTTCCTTTTTTTTCTAAACTCAGCCAGTTCATTATTTCTTAGAGCACAGTAGCATTCCATCATTATGTTTTTTCTGTATTTCTTTGTACATCGTGTTAGGGAACTCTTGGTTTAAAAGACATGATTGATGTTTGCGGTAGCTTAACTAAGTATTCATCATCATTTTCTTTGTCTTATTTCAAATCATAGCCTTTTAAAAAAATCTTTTTATTATAAAGACTATAAGAATATTCAAATAGCATGTTATTTTTATTTTTAAGGTGTTCAGGCAAATTAAAGTTTGGGGGTTTTCTAATTTTTCTTTTTTTTTTTTGACTTTTTTATTTTAAACAAATACAAAATAAGAAAAGGAAAAAAAAAACATTGCCAGAAGTACAACAGAACATGAAAGGATTCAAAATATAAAGCAATAAATTTCCATTTTCAAGAAAGCCTATAGTATACATTCTGTTCAAAACTGTTCATCTATGCTCCCTTTGTTGTTTGCTATGCATTTTTCCCTTTTATCCCCCCCACCAACAAGGCTACAATAAGCACAGATACATATGTATACATGTACATAAATATATAATCATTCACATATATTCATATATTCTTTCTACTTGTCCCGTTTCTCTGAAGGTAGATATCATCTTAAGTTATAGTCTTTGCACATTTTTCTAAATCCACTAACTCATTCCCTACACCATAGCAATATTCCATTCTTATACTGTCTAGTTATTTTAGTCTAAAGCATTATTAATATGGCTGATAGAGTGTAGTTTACCTATTTTTCTCTTCCATTTAAATCCATTTTAGCTTTAAGATCATGAGTAACACTCCTGGTTTTTTACATAATTCTAATGATTTAGGAAAGATGTAAACATTGGACTAGGGCTAATGTTAGGTAGTATATAATAGAATATCAAACATCTCAGTCTGCAAATTGACAAAACACTAAACTGGTCAATGTTGGTAAATTTGTAGAAAAGCTTGGTAAAGCTATGAGTTGATCCAATATTTCTGGATATCAACTTGGAATTACTCAAAAAATAAAAAAGTTAGCTATTCATACTCTCATCAATTTATGACAGCACTTTACTCTAAAATATCATTTTGGGGTTTAGTGAGTTCTGAATGTTATTTTTATGATTATTTAATGGGATTTTAAAATTTGTATAAAGGGCATGAGAAACTCATGTTTATAAATGGGAAGACTTGAAGAAAGTGAACTCTTGAATATTAGAGAATACCAGTGGGATTGCATTAGATAACTTAGATCCCTTTCAATACCTAGATTTTATGTAATAACTATCAATTATATAACTTGGTAAACTTTACAGAGTATATTGTCTCACTTGAACCTCATAATCTTGCAAAGTGTTATTCTCCCCATTTTATAGTCAAGTAAATGGGTTCAAAAAAATAAAATAACTATGCAGCCAGGAAATGTCAAATGCAAGAATTTGAATCCAGGTCTCTGGATCCTACCATGTGGTAATAGCATTTTCAAAGTAAAAGATAAGTGTCTAAGGAACAACAATCTACTTCTTTCATTCATCCAACAAATATTGACCGTCTGCAGAAGTTGCAAAGATGAATAAAGGATTTATAACCTGGTCAAGAATGAATAATTCCATATTGGGGTATGGGGTGGTCAAGACAAGTCTGTTCAAAGGGCTCTTAGAACTAGAGGAAAAGACCATTTCTGGTTCAATTGATCAAGGAAGACTTGAAATGGTGATATTTGAGCTGGAGCTTGACAGGATTTCCATAAATGGGAAGATAGAATTTTAGGAATCTTAAAACAAGCAAAAGCCTGGTGTGGTAAAAATGTTCTGGGACCCATGGATCCAAATGAAAAAGAATAATCATGGGGCATCTAGGTGATGTAGTGGATAGAGCACCAGCCCTTAAGTCAGGAGGACCTGAGTTCAAATGTGCCCTCAGACATTTAACATTTCCTAGCTGTGTGACCCTGGGCAAGTTACTTAACCCCAATTGCCTCAGCAAAAAAAAAAAAAAAAAAAAAAAAAAGAAAAGAAAAGAAAAAGAAATAGAGGAAAGATCACTAAACTTGCTCATTCATTTCCTGACTTCAAATGCCAGCCCCACTGTTTACCTTTTTTAAGATCTAAGGCAAATCATTTTCCTGTTCAGGGCCTCAGAAAAATCTGCAAATTAGAGGGGTAATATCTATTAAGTATTTACTACACATCAAACTGTGTTGAGTGCTGTGGATACAAAGAAAGGGGGAAAAAATTAAATAACAGTCCCTTGCTCTGAAGGAGTTCATACTCTAGATGGACACATAATAATAAATGAAATCTGGGAAAGGTTTCCTACCCAAGGCGGGATTGAATAGAGCGGGAGAACCTAAGATAGGGAAGAAGTGCTTGCTGGACATAAACCTAGTTAGTACGACTAGATTAGAGAGCACACAAGGGGAGAGGAGGAGGGAAGGGGGATGTTGTCCAATCATGTCTAACTGACTGCATTTGGGGCTTTCTGTTAAAAGAGTAGTTTGCTATTTCCTTTTCCGCCTCATTTTACAGATGAGAAAACTGAGGCAAATAGAGTTGAGAGACTTGCCCAGGATCACAAAGCTAGAAAGTGTCTGAGGCTGGATTTGAATGGGCTTCCCTAATTTCAGGCCCCAAGCACACTATCCCCTATAATACTTAGCACCCTCTAGGGTTAGGAAACTTCTATCACTTACTCCTATTCCTGTGATACAGAATACCCTATAGCTGAAGCCAAAATCCTTTCCCTCCAACTCATGGCAGCCATAACCCTACACAACTGTCCCCTCACCTTCCACCCTTTCCCATTGCATGGTGGCCGTAGGAACTCCTACTCAGGCTGAGTTCAAATGCCAGCCCTACTGCTTACCGTGTATGAGATCTTAGGCAAATTCCTAAAACACTGCGTATCTGACTGCCTTCTGCAGAGCCGGGCTGATCCCACTCCAGTCCAGAAAGAGGCAACAGCTTCCTCTTTCCTGGCAGCCACTTTCAAACGTCCCTCTGGGACCTGCTTTCAGTCCATTCCATCTGTTATCTCATCCTGTGCATGGCCTGGAAACAATTGCCTAACATGCCCCTCATTATTTATTCTCCGTTCTCCAGGAATTTGGTACCTGGCTAAGCCTTCCTTTTTGCCCCAGCCATTGCCTCGTATCTGTTTTGTAGACATTGCTTTGTGCAGGTAATTATCTCCCCTATAGAGTGTAACCTATAGGGTGACTGGCACCCAGGGGCCACTCCATCCTCTTCCCCAGCCTAACCACAAGTGCTCTCCAGAGCCCTCAATTGTCCTGTTTCGAAGAGGACCAATGACATCATGGGGTGATGTCTTGACTCAGACTGATCCAATTCCACTGGCAGGACAAAAGTCAAGATGACGATGGCCCAGCGAGCAGCAGAGATCCTTGGAATCGCTTCAACACCTGACCAAGGTCCAAGTGCTCCACAGCATCTGCTGCAGACACTTTGATGGTCACGTCTGCCATTCTGCAAGAGCAAGTTTTCATATGTTTGGAATAGACCCCATCCTGCCCAACTCAGGAACGCATTTGAAGCTTTTCATTACCCAAGGTGTGCACAGATGAACAGCCCTGGAAAGGGCTCTCCAGGGACGTATCCACTTTGTTTTTAATAGTATTTTGCTTTTTCAAATACATGTAAAGATCGTTTTCAACATTCATTTTTTGTAAGACTTGGTGTTCCAAATTTTCTCCCTCCTTCCTTCTTCTTCTTCTTCTTCTTCTTCTTCTTCTTCTTCTTCTTCTTCTTCTTCTTCTTCTTCTTCTTCTTCTTCTCTTCCTCTTCTTCTTCTTCTTCCTCTTCTTCTTCTTCTTCTTCTTCCTCTTCTTCTTCTTCTTCTTCTCTTCCTCTTCTTCTTCTTCTTCTTCTTCTTCTTCTTCTTCTTCTTTTTTTAAATAACTTTTTATTGACAGAACCCATGCCAGGGTAATTTTTTACAGCATTATCCCTTGCATTCACTTCTGTTCCGATTTTCCCCCTCCCTCCCTCCACCCCCTCCCCCAGATGGCAAGCAGTCCTTTACAGACACATCCACTTTGAATGCACCCCTCTTCTCTTAATGTTTCATCAGATCCCATGGATTCAATCATCAGCCCTAGGGATGACTGCAAAATCTTGACTGCCCTAATCTCTCTAATTCATTCCTTATTCCCATATGCATACAGTACAAACAAAAGAAGCCTTATCTTCACCCATTAAATCTAGCCCTTTCCCAAACTTCCCTGTTTGGGTTGGGAGAATCATCATCCTTACACACCTTTATGCTTACAAAGTTGAAGTCATTGTTGATTCTTCTTTCTTTGCTCCAGCTCCTGTACTGAATCACTTGACAGTCTTCTCCATCTCTTTCATCCATTCCCTATTTTTCCAGTCATGACTACCATTCCATAATCCAGTCCCTCATAATTTCTTTTGGACTGTTGGAAAAACCCCCTTATTGATCTCCCTGGTCCCAGTCTATCTCTTCTCCAGTCTAACTTTTCCAAATTAGTATTTGTTGAGTCATTTTTTAGTTGCATCTGATTGACTCTTTGTGATCCCATTTGGGGTTTTCTTGATAAAAATATTTTGCCATTTCCTTCTCCAACTCATCTCTCAGATGAAAAAACTGAGGCAAACAGGATTAAATAATTTACCCAGTAACATAGATAATAAGTGTCTGAAGTCAGGTTAGAACTCAGGGTGATGAAGCCCAGCACTCTATCCATTGCACCCTCTAACTGCTTTCTAAATCAAAATTCCCAAGATAATAAATTTAGTTACATATTTCCTTCTCAGCAAATTTTCAGTGACTCTCTATTGCATTTATAACTATGTGTATATATATAGTAATAATTTTTTTTAAAAAAATCTTATATAGTCTAGCTCCCACTTACCTTTCCAGAATTATATATTATTTATTTATTCTAAAACCAGTGGTTCTCCAACTTTTTAATCTCAAAAATCCTTTAAATTTTTAATTAGGGAATAGTGAACAAATCATAGTATATGATTGTCATGGGATATTATTGTACTTTGCTCTATCAAATCAAGTATTTTAGTATAATCAGCCAATAATAATGGTGCAACAATATGGACCTTCTAGTCAGCTATGTGATTACAAAGATGTATTCTGCTGCAGAATATGGTTTTCAATAAGCTTCTGGATCCCTTTTTCTATTATCATCAAAAATAATCACAATATATGAGAAAGTTATTCTTCTGAAATTTCCTAGGAAGATGTGTTGGGTTTTATTCTGAATTGCCTTTTTTCCAGTAGTAAAGCCTGTGATTATTTCTAATTTTTTTTACTATCTTCTTCCCTTTTTTCAGGTGTCTTGAGAATTAACCCCTGAACACTTTCAAAAGTATCTTTTGAAAAAAGGACTTTTCTTTGTATTTACTGCATCTGATCTAACTAATCTTATTGTCTCTTCTTTTTTATGGAGAAGGGGGATTCTCATGTTAGAGATGTACGATGGTGATTCCATTGTTATTAATGGAGAAAATAATTTGTTATAACAATCTTGGCAAATTTTGTTTCCATTTCTGTTCCTAGGTGTCCTTTTATTTTCATCTTTAAATATTCTTAGAATGATGTAGTTTAGTTGTCTCATAGTAAGTTTTCTGTAAAATCATTTTAGTAGATTATCATGAGTTTTCCAGAAAATGACCCATATGAAGTAAGTCATTTTTAAAAAATACAGTCTTTTCCTATTATGTACAACATAAAGCTCTCTATAAAACAAAAGAATAGCTATAGGAGAAAGGCATCTTTATTTGTTTTTTTCCCTAGCAGAGCATGTTTTGATCTATACTACTATTATTCAAAACATAAGTTCTGAAAATGCCTGCTTGTCTTAGATAAAATAAAATTCTATTTTGGCTAAATTTTAGACCATTATAAATCTTAAGTGCTTCAAAATACAATCAAGTATAATATTTTCTCTAAAAAGAATATTCCTATCAGTTAATCAATATGGATGAACCTTTAAAAGGCATCTTATGGAAAGTTTTTTCTTCTATTTATCCTCTCAAATAGAAAATCATCACAAATCATTTGCATTTGACCATGTACAAATATAGTATTTGATGAGAATATCAATTTTGCCAATAACTATACAAAGTTTATACCTACTAATGAAAAAGTAGGTTAAAATATAGAAGAAAGCAAAGGACTAAGTATCAAGAAACAGTTAGTTTAGTTGAATGACTTTTGACAAATCACTCCACCTCTGTTTCACATTTTAAAAAAATTTAATTCAGCCCCCCAAAATACTAAATACTTACTATGTGAAAGTGAGTTAAGTGCTACAGATACAAAGACAAAATAAAAATCTGTCCCTACCATGAAAGAGCTTGCATTCTCTGGTGATTAAGTAACCACAATTTAAGAAGGGAGAACACATTAATTGGGGATTGAAAAAAATTTCATGGATGTGGCGTCCCCTGACTTGAATATAAAAGCAAAATATTGATTCTAAGAGGCTGAGGTAAGGAGGCATTTCAGGCATAAGGGACTGCCTGTGAAAATGCAAAGAGGCAGGAAAAAGAATGTCAAATTCAGGGAACAGCTAGCAGGCCAGTTAATTTAGAACAGTGTTTCTCAAAGTATGATCAACGAACCCTTGAGAGTCACTAGATACAATCCACATGAACAAAAAGTTCAAGGGAAAATCACTAATAATTTTAAGAGTGTAAAAGGAGTCTTTAATTTATTTAATTTATTTTTAATTCATGGAATAAAACAAGTATTTCCATAACAGTATAATTTTTAAAAAGAGCATTGTACAGGAAACTGTAATTCTATTATGCATAACTTGCTATTCCCTTTAAATATATAATAAAGTTATCATGTAATTTTTTTTTCTTTTTTTCTCCTTTGATCAAGTTTTATTTATATTAGGAATTCAGAGTTGATTTAACATAAAGAAAACTATAAGTATAATAAGTCATGTTAATATAAATAATAAAAAGAAATTATATGATTCTATCAATAGATGCAGAAAAGTCTTTTGATGAAATCAAACAGTCACTTGAATTTAAAACCATAGAAGTCATAGGAATATTGTGTCTTTCCTTGAAACAGCAATTATTATTTATCTGAATCCCAAGAGTAAACATATATGTATAAAAAAAATGTTAGGAGTCTCTTCAGTAAGATCAGGAGTAAAACAATCTTGCCTATTATCACCACTATTACTTAATGTAGTGCTAGAAATGCTAGCTATTGGAATAAGAAAAGATTTTGTAAAAGTAGAAGTAATAAACAGGCAAAGACATGAAAAAATTATTTCATTTTGTAGATGATAAGATGGTGTCTTTAGAAAACTCTAAAGGGTCAACTAAAATTAATTTAAATAATTAATAATAAAATTATAGGATATAAGATAAATTCACATAAAGCATTAGCATTCTTATATCTAACCAATAAAACCCAGCAAGAGGAGGTAGAAAAAAAATTCCATTCAAAATAACTACAGAAGTTATTTATTGAGGCATTAAGTGGCACTAAG
Source organism: Antechinus flavipes (assembly GCF_016432865.1). Lineage (NCBI taxonomy): Eukaryota > Metazoa > Chordata > Mammalia > Dasyuromorphia > Dasyuridae > Antechinus > Antechinus flavipes. Next base: position 519,878,847 of record NC_067399.1, read on the forward strand.
TAAAGAGAGCTCTTTTGTGGAAGACCTGTTTTCAAATGCAGCTTCAGAATCCACTGAAAAAAGAATGCCAAACCACTCCAGTGTTTTTTACCGCGGGGGAGGGGGGGGGAACAGCTAAATGGCCTCAGTGGCTATAGCATTGAGCCTGAAATGAGAACTGAATTCAAATCTAGCCTTGTTTGTTGGGAGTTGCCCTTTCTTGCAAGATCATAATAAATCCTTTTTTTTTTTTTTTTAATTCTTTTTTACCTTGAGAGTCTCTAGTTTTAATTTGGATAAGGGTCGCTGTCCCAAACAGTTTTGGGAGCTCATCTGGGATATTTCTTGTTCATGAGGGTCTCTCCTGTCCTGAGTCCTTGGGCAGACACTCTTCAAAGAATTCTCTAGTGGTTCCTGGACTGGGCTTGGGAACTCCTGCTCCTGATCAGTTAAATTTCCAAAGAGAAACACTGGGAGAAAGCAAAAATGGAAGTGGGCTAGCAAGGATAGAGGATTAATTCTGCCCAGGAGATAAGCCAGCTGAGAAAAGTTTGAAATCAGTCAAGTAAATTGTACACAACCCAGCTAGGGCAAGAAACTGGTGAAGGAGATAGAGACTAGGAGGACTTTCCCTTTGACAAGATTTGGGTGACTGGGATTGGAACTGAGAGACTTTAAGCAGTGGGAATCCTAAAAAGATTCCAATTTCCCTTTGATATTGGGAAACTCTAAGTGGTTCTAGTCTGTAAGAGTTCACTTATTTCCCTTTGAGAAGATTCGGTGAGTCCTTCATTCAAGAGGACAAGATATTGTGAACTTTGGGAAAGGGACAATCTAAGGCAGGTGTCTTTAAAAATTTATCTGGGAAGATGGCCCTTTAGGAAGAATTGGGATGAGTACCAAAATGTATAGCGATTAAATACTTGGGAAGATGCCCCACATGCTCAGAGGAATTGTCGATGCCCCAAGGGCTGAGTGTAAATTCAAATGAGCTTTCAACACCCAGCCAACTAGCTCCTAGGTCAGTTTTGTCTTCAATGTTTCAGTCAACTGAATTAAAAAAGATAAGATCTGGCTATTTGAAATTTAAAAGCACTTGTTTGGTACATAATTGGTTTTATACAAATAGCTTTTAGCTAGAGAGAGGAAGGACTAGTTCTGACATAGGGAAAGTTTTTAACTGCCACATCAAAAAGAAAAAACAAAGAAAAAAGTGACATATTTCTGTAGACCTAGAACTGGCCAATTTAAGTCTGCAGAAATAGTTTAGATTATAGAACTTCTAAAACATTTTTTAGCAAAGTCTGAGGTTTTTGAAACTAGTCATTAAATTGCTTGGCACTATCTCTCAGATTATTTGAGTTAATCTACTGCATTTTTAAGTAGACCTAATTTACATGACTAAAAGCCATCTGAGGGCTCGAATCTGAGGCTTACAGAAAAATTACAAAAGAAAAAAGATCCTCTCTGGGATTTCTCATGATTCTCTTCCTTGCAGAGGTTTGTGGAATCTGTCTTGGCTAGGCAGGCATCCCTCACTGGTCTGGATTCTTCTGGGGTTTGTGCTGGTACTTCAACATCTTAAACATGGCTTCTCAGCATTTCTGGCATGGAGGGTGGGCTAATTGCTCAGCCACAGATCTGCAGGCATATATCTAGATCCAAATTTCTCCAAGCCATTCCCATAGGGTCCTGAAGTCCACCAGTTTCTTAAAACCCTTCTTACATGTTCCCCTTTCTTGTAGAGAGACTCAAAAGGGCAGTTTTCTGCTACTTTAATTTTGGGTGCTGTATTTAAATTGGAATTCTGATTCTGAAGTTGTATGAGATAATTATTAACTAGTGGGTGATAAAATTGTGAACTTGTTTATTCTGGTATAAGAATTTAGAAATGTGGCCATTAATATTGAAGTAAGTTTAAATCTGTATTTGATTTGAAGTTTAAAAATTTGGGTATTAAAACAAAGTTTTCTGGTAACTTACCTAAAAAAGTCAGATGTTTGCATCTCCTAACTAGACCATGTAGCTTTCTAAATTATATGAGCTATGCTTTAACATTTTGTCAGCCCTGCAAGATATGTGCTATAAATTTTGTAAAATTTGGTCCAAAGTTGTTTAGATATTACCTATATTCTGAATCTTAAGGTTTGTCTTGCTTTCTCTCTTTAATAAAGAAACAAAAGCAAGAAAATATATATAGTAGCTGAGAGGTATGTAATGTATCTAAAGATGAATAAGAAGGTATTGAGATGTCCCTCTGGAGGGAGAGAGCCTGGCTCCAGTACATTCAAGTTAAGGTTTACTAACCTAGCAGGAAAACTAAGATATTTACTGATTATAGTAGAAAGAATGGGTGCAAGCTTGCCCCTGAGCTCTGCCTTAAGAGGAGTTAGTGGAATAACATTGAAATACATTGTATCTAAGTATGGATCGATAAAGACCTATGATTCTGATAATGGAACATACTTTACTTCTGGTTTTATAAGAACTATTGGAGAGGGGATGCAATTCCCGGGCATCTGCCCTCATCAGGGAAAGTGGAAAGAAGGAATCAGATTCTTAAGAAACAGATTACTAAATTGATGTAAGAGACTAAATTGCCTTGGACCAAATATTTGCCTATTATTTTGTTAGAAAAATTTGAACTGTTCCCAGAAATAACCTAGGACTTTCTCCACATAAAATGCTGTCTAGTTTATTTTATTTGGGAGGAGAAAGGGAAAGACTCTCTTTTGAAACAAAAGATAAGGAATTATATACTGGAGTGTCCTTATCACTTTCAGTCCTTAGGAAGCAAGAATTGTTGGTCCAGACACCACCTTTGGAGTTTGCAGTTCCAGGAGAGTGAGTGCTTACTAAATCCTGCAAGAAGTAGAGTGAGAAGGACCTTGCCAGATATTACAGATGACTGAGGCTGCAGTATGGAGGCTGAGAACACCAGGGTTAAAGGACCTGTGGAGGAACCTCAAGAATGGATTTTTAAGAACAATTTATAACCTCTAAAATTGACTTTGCACTGGGGCAATTAGGAATGTTTTGGTAGGAGGGAAGATTGTGCTTACAGGAATTTTAATAATATTGTTATTGCACTTGTTGCTTGTATTTCAAGAGAAGTTTCTAGGGACTCCTTGATTGAAGGAAGTTGAATTAACATCTTTTTGGATGAAAAAATTATTAATGTTAATTGTGATAGAGTTATTTAATGTGAAATTAGGACAATATAGTCTATATTCTATGTGAGTTTTAATTGATTGTATTGACTCATCTTAAAGCTATTCCCATTGTTTAGGGAGATTCTGAGAACAGTGCTCTATGTCTTTGTCCCTTTGAACATGATTAATACCTGGACATGTTTTGATATAGATTGGTTATTTTAAGGTAAAATGATTTATGTAATGTTGAATTTAAAATTCATTTACTTAAATGTGAAGAAAAGCTGTGAACTTTCTAGGATAAATCTTAGTTGTCAGTGTAAGATTATAGTCAATACTTATTTAGCATATGTGACCCTTGAAAGCTAAATTTACCTGAAGTTTTGATTAATATGACTTGCTATTTGAAATAAAATCTCTTGGGACTGTAACTGATAAAATTATTTGGAGTTTTTAATTTAGGTATGATTGACTGATGGATCATCAAGCCAGTAATTCACCATCTGAAACGAATGTGTCACAAGCTACTCAGAAGAATGTGATCCTGAATTGTTACAGGTGGAAGTTAGTATCTGGGCAAGAGTTGAGAGGACAATATTGGCTTCCACTTAAGGTGGGAGCCTTCTGACTCAGTTTCCCAGTGGTGTCCCTTTGATTATTCCTGAGTTTCAGTATAAGGTAGAATTGTTATTGCATAGAATTATCTAAAACTAAACTAAGTTAAGGATGTTTTATACTGGCATGTATATTGCTCTTAAGACCAGTTTTTTATTATAACCATATTCCTGCTTTTTCCTCTTATAGCAAATTTTTATAATCAGGACAAATGTTCAGTAGAAGATATGAGTGCAATTCAAGTACATAAGATCCTGAAGTTTTCTATATGAAAATATGTGTCATTATATTCTACTAAGTAGGTAAGTGAGTATTTGACCTAGTCATTTATCTGTTGCTAAATGCATATGTCTGTCTCTTTTAGCATTTCTGTTGCTGATGATTTTGCTGATAGGCATCTTTATTGGTGAAAAGTTACCTACTCTAATTACTGAGAACACAAATGGCTGATGTGATAGATGGCCCCACATAGGAGTTGGGAGCAGAGAAATCCAAATTTTTTTTTTTTTTTGCCGAATAGGCTCATTAGACTCCAGGCCATGGTTTAAATAATTACTAACCAGAAGACAAAAGCACTGGATTTGTTAGCAGACCAGTCCACTCAGACTAGAGAAGCAGTACTCCAGCATTGGTATTAAATTACTTGTTGGAAGAATGTGGAGTTTGTGGGAAATTAATTTTTTGCTGTGTGAAAATTGGTCATATGGACAGGTAGCAGAGAAAATTGCCAAATATATCAGAAAATTGGCCCAAGTCCCATTCCAGACCTGGTTCTCATCATTTAATACCTCTGGGTGGTCTGGAGGCAGCTAGTGAAAAGAGTCTTTAGTTGCTGCTGATAGCTTTAAGTGGAGTCATACTACTCCCTGTCTATCTCCCCTATGTGATACATATTATTATAAGGGTAGTGCAGACATCATTAGCCAGGATGGTAAAGGTTGAACAACCTAGAGGGGGAGGTCCAGTTAGACTTGGAATATTAAAAGGATGACGATGGACCCCAGGAGAAAAAAAGGACAAACCAAGTGCAGAGGGATTGAAGATTGAGAACAATAGGCTTGAGAAAATGTACCAAGAATGGTGTGAAAGGTCTTCAAAAGTTAATAAATAAGGAGGAGGGATTGAATAGGAATAAACTGAGTGAAGACCTCTCAAAAGAATGTGGCCTAGACCTATGCCCTAATTGTGACTTGAGACTTTGCAATAACAAGTTGAGCTATAGCTAAAGTTGCAGGTGTTTGATTATCTTAGATAAACAAACATTTCCCTCCACCCAACTTTTCATTAACATTTAAGTACTTATTACATGAAAAAGAGTGTTTTAAATTACCTAGTATTCTTTGTTTCTGTGCTCTGGGTAAATTAAAGCTCCCTAGCCAATGGGGGAAAAAATCAAAATGTGGGGTCGAGGCTTCTGATTAGGATCTATATAATTTTGTGTTTTGCAATTTACACTTTGTACTCCTGTACTGACCCCTTGTCTGTTGGAAGTTGCCCTTTCTCCTGAAATCTAAATAAATCATTTCTTGTTTTTAACCTTGAGAGTCTCTGATTTTAATTTGGGTAAGTGTCGCTGTCTCACACACTAAGAAAGCCCCAAATGCGACCATGAAGAGTTGAACATGATTAAACAAAAATCACAATGAAGCTATGAAATATTTGGGATACATATCTTCTAAAATTCACCAAAGGACTCCAGGACTCTTAACTACAAAACAGTCTTTATGAAATAGATAGACCTAAATCACTGGAGAAATATTTAATTGCTCATCAATAGATTGAGCTAGTGTAATAAAAATGACAATTTATTGCTCAGTGCTGCACCAAGCTCCTCAAAGAATATTTTATATAGTTAGAAAAATAATAATAAAATTCATATGAAAGAATAAAAAGTTAATAATTTAAAGAGTAACAATGAAAAAAAGTTGGAAAGAAGAGATTCTATCAGTATCAGATCGCAAACTATACTACAAAACAATAATCATTAAAATAGTTTGGTACCAACTGGGTTTTTTTAAAAGGCAATCAGTGAAATAAAATAGGTCTTACAGTAGAAACAAAGAAATAGCCTCCTGGTGTTTGATAACTATGAAGACTCAAGTTAATGGGCAAAGGACTCATCCTTTGACAAAGAATTATTGAAAAAGCTGAACATCAGTATGGCAGAAATTAGGTTATATTTTAAAAATAGCTGGTTGCTTGCTATTTTTTAGGGCAGGAAAAAAAAGAACTTTAGCTCTTTCACTCATTCTTCATGATTCTTTTTTATCTTTTTACCTCATTAAGCTTGTGATTATATACTGTCAGACTCTCAATTTAGCTGCAGACCTGAAGGGATATTTAAACAAACAGCTGGGATTTATCTAAGGTAAAGTTTTTAAACTTTGAACTGAAAACTTGAAAAGAACAAAAATTCTAAATATAAATATTGGGGTGGACCCAAAATAGTAGAGAAGACACAGGCTTCATTCTAAGCTCCTCTCCCATCCTCATTATTAATTACCAAATTCAGCCTCAGAAATAGTGCTTGACTGGTGAAATCCATGAATATTAAGAGTACAACAAATTACCAGCCAAAGATAATCTGGAAGATCTCTAGAAAAGGTTTGTCCTGATCAGCAAGAGCAGGCCAGCTCAGACAAGGAGGCAGAATCAGAGGCTAGCACACTGAGCAAACGGGGGTGGGAGCAATCTCCACAGGTGGAAAATTTGCAGGGAGCACTCTACCATTGCTTTGTTGCAAAGCAGTAGATCAGCAGAGAAGTTATAAAAAGGCCAAAGGTATCATGTACTCCAAAAAACGCCAGAATCTAATGGAACCTGGCTATACCCACCCAGCACTGGAAGTGACTCAGCACAGACCACAGCACAGCTATGCAGCCGCATTCTGCAATGTGGGGCTTTTGACCACAGCAGCCACAAATCTGCACAGCAGGAGGGCTCTGCCCCAGGCAATAGAACTTCTGCAGCATGACTGGGCTTCCTAGGGCAGAAACACTTCCTGTGCAGGGCTCTTCCCAGGGCACTTCTGCAACTTGGCCACTCTTAAAAGCCTGTTTGCAGGACAGCGACTGTCCATATATCTATCCCTATTCTGCAGAGGAAGCTGGTAACCTCCTTGTCCTGAAGACAGACCCTAAGGGCTTTTTTAAAAAAAATTAGTAAAAAAGCCAAGCATATGCTAAATATTTATAGCTTCTATACAGAGAGAGAGTAGGTTTTCAATCCTGAGGAGACTAACAGCAAACAGTCTCCAGACAAAATCCCAAAGGGGAATGTAATCTGATCCCCATCACACCAAGGCTCTCCTAGAAGAAATTATAAAAGATCTTACAAGAGAGCTAGAAGAAAAATGGGGAAAGGAAAGAGAAGCTCTTCAATAAAGTACAGAAAAGGCATATAACTCACTTAAAGAAAAATTTGATAAAGTGGTGAAAAAAACCAACTTCCTGAAATGTGAATTGGAAAAGGTAAAGAACTCCCAGGGAAACAGAATTTATGAATTGGAAAAAATAAAGAACTCCCAGGAAAGTGGGATTTGTGAATTGAAAAGATAAAGAACTTCCAGGAAGGTAGAATTTGTGAATTGGAAAAAATAAAGAACATCCAGGAAAGTAGGATTTATGAATTAGACAAAGAAAATAACTCAGTAAAAAAAAAATAATGAAATGGCAAAAAATTCCATAGAGCAAAACAACTCATTTAAAAACTCACTTGGACATATACAAAAAGAAGTAAAAAAAAAAAAAAAAAAAAAGCTAATGAAGAAAATAACTCATTAAAAATCAGAACTGAACAAAGAGAAATGAATGATTCGTTGAGACATCAAGAATCAGTCAAGCAAACCCCCCCAAAAAAAAAAAAAATGGAAAAATAGGAAAAAATGTTAAATATCTACTTGGAAAAACAACAGACCTGGAAAATAGATCTAGGAGAGATAATCTGAGGATTATTGGACTTTCTGAAAATTATGATGAAAAAAAAAGCCTAGACACTATTTTACAGGAAATCATCAAAAAGAACTACCCAAATGTAATAGAATCAAAAGGTAAAATAGTCACTGAAAGAATTCATCGAACACCTTCTGAAAAAGACCCTAAAATAAAACCTCCAAGGAATATTGTGGCTAAATTTCAGAATTATCAGACTAAGGAAAAAAATATTACAAGCAGCCAGAAAAAAAAAATTCACATACTGAGGAGCCACAATAAGGATCACTCAGGATCTAGCTGCTTCCACATTAAAGGATCGAAGGGCCTGAAATCTGATATTCCAAAAGGCAAAAGAACTTGGAATGTAGCTAAGAATAATCTACCCAGCTAAGCTGAGCATTTTCTTCCAGGGAACAAGATAGACATTTAATGAAATAGGTGAATTCCATTTGTTTCTAATGAAAAAAACAGAGCTCAACAAAAAATTTGATGTCCAACTACAGGACTCAAGAAGCAGAAAAAGGTAAAAAGAATTCTTGAGAACTGTGTTTCTGTTATGGGCATATATAAAGAATGCATGCATAATTTGATTTTTACTGTTACAATATAAAAAAAAGGGAAGTAGGAATGGAAAGGTGATAGTATCAGAAAAAGGAAAAAGGGGAGATAAAAAGAAGGAAACTATATCTCACAAAGAGGCAAAGGAAACCTATCTTATCTGAGGGAATTTAGGGAAGGAGAGGAACATTGTGTGAATCATACTCTCATCAGATTTGGCTCAAAGAGAAAATAATTGACATATTTGGTTTACAGAGAAACTTCTCTCACCTCATTAAAAAGTGGGAGAGGAAAAGGGAAAAGGAAAAAAAGTAATAAGGGAAAGGTATAAGAAAGGGGAAGGGATTCAAAGAGGGTGGGAGGGATTCTAAAGAGGGAGAGCTGTGTGAGACAAGTGGTGCTCATAAGTTTAATACTGGGGAGGGAGATAAGGTGAGTAAGAAAAAGAAAAGCATAATCTGGGGATAATCAGATGGCAGGAAATACAGAATTAATCATTTTAAATGTGAATGAGATGAACTCTCCCATAAAGCAGAGGCAGATAGCATACTGGATCAAAAGTCAGAGCCCTACAATATGTTGTTTACAGGAAACACATTTAAAACAGGGAGATACATACAGAGTAAAAATAAAAGGCTGGAGCAGAATCTATTGTGCTTCAGGTGAAGTAAAAAAAAAACAGGGATAGCTATCCTTATCTCAGATCAAGCAAAAGCAAAAATTGATCTAATTAAAAGAGATAAAGAAGGAAACTATATCTTGCTAAAGGGCAGCATAGACAATGAAGCAATATCAATACTAAACATATATGTACCAAGTGGTACATATATCTAACTTCCTAAAGGAGAAGTTAAGAGAGTTGCAAGAAGAAATAGACAGCAAAACTATAATAGTGGGAGATCTCAACCTTGCACTCTCAGCATTAGATAAATCAAACTACAAAACAAATAAGAAAGAAGTTAAAGAGGTAAATGGAATATTAGAAAAGTTAGGTATGATAGATCTTTAGAGAAAACTGAATGGAGACAGAAAGGAGTACACTTTCTTCTCAGCAGTTCATAGAACCTATATAAAAATTGACCATATATTAGGACATGAAGATCTCAAAATTAAATGCAGAAAGGCAGAAATAATAAATGCATTCTTTTCAGATCACAATGCAACAAAAACTACATTTAAGAAAAAGCTAGGGGTAAATAGAGCAAAAAGTAATTGGAAACTAAATAATCTCATCCTAAAGAATGAATGGGTGAAACAGCAAATCATAGAAACAATTAATAATTTCACCCAAGATAATGACAAAAATGAGACAACATACCAAAAGTTGTGGGATGCAGCCAAAGCAGTAATAAGGGGAAATTTTATATCTCTAGAGGCTTATTTGAATAAAATAGAGAAAGAGAAGATCAATGAATTGAGCTTGCAACTTAAAAAGCTAGGGAAAAAAAACAAATTAAAAACCCCCAATCAAATACTAAACTTGAAATTCTAAAATTAAAATGAAAAATCAATAAAATTGAAAGTAAAAAAACACTATTGAATTAATAAATAAAACTAAGAGTTTGTTTTATGAAAAAACAAATAGATAAACCTTTAGTAAATCTGATTAGAAAAAGGAAAGAGGAAAATCAAATTGTTAGTCTTAAAAATGAAAAGGGAGAACTTTCCACCAATGAAGAGGAAATTAGAGCAATAGTTAGGAGTTACTTTGCCTAACTTTATGCCAATAAATTTGATAACCTAAGTGAAATGGATGACTACCTTCAAAAATATAGGCTTCCCAGATTAACAGAGGAGGAAGTAAATTGCTTAAACAGTACCATTTTAGAACAAGCTATCAATCAACTCTCTAAGAAAAAATCCCCAGGACCAGATGAATTTACATGTGAATTCTACCAAACATTTAAAGAATAATTAACTCCAGTGTTATATAAACTATTTGAAAAAATAGGGAATGAAGGAGTCTTACCAAAATCTTTTTATGACACAGACATGGTACTGATACCTAAACCAAGTAGGTTGAAAACAGAGAAAGAAAATTATAGACCAATCTCCCTAATGAATATTGATGCTAAAATCTTAAATAAAATATTAGCAAAAAGATTATAGAAAATTATCCCCAAGATAATACACTATGACCAAGTAGGATTTATACCAGAAAGCATACTCATCAAAAGCAGGGCTGGTTCAATATTAGGAAAACTATTAGCATAATTGACTATATCAAAAACCAAATTAACAAAAACCATATGATCATCTCAATAGACGCAGAAAAAGCATTCAAAAAAATCCAACATCCATTCCTATTAAAAACACTTGAGAATATAGGAATAAATGGATTTTTCCTTAAAATAATCAGTAGCATCCATTAAAAACCATCAGCAAGCATTATATGTAATGGGGATAACCTGGAACCAATTCCAATAAGATCAAGAATGAAACAAGGTTGCCCACTATCACCATTACTATTCAATATTGTATTAGAAATGCTAGCTTCAGCAATAAGAGTTGAAAAAGAAATTAAAGGAATTAGAGTAGGCAAATAAAAAACCAAATTATCACTCTTTGCAGATAAAATGATGGTATACTTAGAGAAACCCAGAGATCCTACTAAAAAGCTATTAGAAATAATGCACACCTTTAGCAAAGTTGCAGGATACAAAATAAATTCATGTAAGTCATCAGCATTCTTATGCATCACTAACAAAATCCAACAGTTAGAGTTACAAAGAGAAATTCCATTTAAAGTAACTGCTGATAGTATAAAGTATTTGGGAATCTATCTGCCAAGGGAAAGTCAGGAACTATATGAGCAAAACTATAAAACACTTTCCACACAAATAAAGTCAAATCTAACCAATTGGAAAAATATTAAGTGCTCTTGGATAGGATGAGCAAATATAATAAAGATGACAATACTACCTAAACAAATCTATTTTTTTAGTGCTATATCAATCAGATTCCCCCAAAACTATTTTAATGACCTAGAAAAAATAACAACAAAATTCATCTGGAAGAATAAAAGGTTAAGAATTTCAAAGGAATTAATGAAGAGAAAAGCAAATAAAAGTAGCCTAGCTGTACCAGATCTAAAACTATATTATAAAGCAGTGGTTATCAAAACCATTTGGTATTGGCTAAGAAATAGACTAGTTGATCAGTGGAATAGGTTAGGTTCAAAGGACAAAATAGTCAATAACTTTAATAATCTAGTGTTTGACAAACCCAAAGATCCCAGCTTTTGGGATAAGAATTCACTATTTGACAAAAACTGCTGGGAAAATTGGAAATTAGTATGGCAGAAACTAGGCATTGACCCACATTTCACACCATACACCAAGATAAGGTCTGTAATGGGCTGAGGCTTGAGTTGATATACTGAGGTCCCAAGTACGTGAGGCTAAATAGTAATTGGACCATACTCTATTAATATATATGCTTGGAGAAAGAATGCCCCCCTCCCACTCTTTGTACAAGTCCTGATGTGTTGTATAGGAAATGACATTTTTGGTGGGTGGAGGCAGGGGAGTGGGAAGGGAAGTGGAAGGAGGGACTGCTGGCTGGCATCTTGACACAGCTGCTCGCATTGCCATTGCGATGGCCCTTCAGCTCTGATCTCCCTCTTCTAGCTGGCTTCCTGTTGCAGCTGTCCACATTGCTATCGCAGTCCTTCCTGCCCATATTGCTATCACAATCCCCCCTCACCTCTACTGAGAATAAAGATTGAAGATTTTTCCCTTAACCTGAATTCCTGACTCCGCTGATTTTAAATACGTGGTCATCACAAAGGTCAAAATGGGTTCATGATCTAGACATAAAGAATGAGATTATAAATAAATTAGAAGAACATAGGATAGTTTACCCCTCAGACCTGTGGAGGAGGAAGGAATTTGTGACCAAAGAAGAACTAGAGATCATTATTGAACACAAAATAGAAAATTTTGATTATATCAAATTGAAAAACTTTTGTATAAACAAAATTAATGCAGACAAGATTAGAAGGGAAGCAATAAACTGGGAAAACATTTTTACAGTCAAAGGTTCTGATAAAGGCCTCATTTCCAAAATATAGAGAACTGACTCTAATTTATAAGAAATCAAGCCATTTTCCAATTGATAAATGGTCAAAATATATGAACAGACAATTTTCGGATGAAGAAATTGAAACTATTTCTATTCATATGAAAAGGTGTTCCAAATCACTATTGATCAGAGAAATGCAAATTAAGACAACTCTGAGGTACCACTATACACCTGTCAGATTGGCCTCTTTGTAATGGCTAGAAACTGGAAACTGAGTGGATGCCCATTAATTGGAGAATGGCTGAATAAATTGTGATATATGAATGTTATGGAATATTATTGTTTGGTAAGAAATAACCAGCAGAATGATTTCAGAAAGGCCTGGAGAAACTTACCTGAACTGATGCTGAGTGAAAAGAGCAGGACCAGGACATCATTATATACTTCAACAACAAAACTATATGATGATCAATTCTGATGGACACATGAGATGAACCAAATCCACTTGTTCAATAATGAATAGAACCAGCTACACCCAGCAGAAGAACTCTGGGAAATGAGTATGAACCACTACATAGCATTTTCAATCTCTCTGTTTTTGTCCTCTTGCATTTTTGATTTCCTTCACAGGTTAATTGTACATTATTTCAAAGTCTGATTCTTCTTGTGCAGCAAAATAACTGTATGGATATATATATATATATATATATATATATATATATATATATATATATATATATATATATATACACACACATATATATACATATATACATACATATATATGTATATATATATACATATATTGTATTTAACATATATGTTAACATATTTAACATGTATTGGTTTACCTGTCATCTGGGGAAGGGGATGGGGAGAAGGAGGGGAAAAGTTGGAACAGAAGGTTTTGCAGTTGTCAATGCTGAAAAATTACCCATGCATATATCTTGTAAATAAAAAGATATAATAAAAAATATATAAATATCCCCCTTTAATTTCTTTTGCACATCATCTTTCTCATTGACAGAGTTCCAACATCACTCCAATTCTTCATTTTTAAGAACACAATAGTAATAATGATAGCTGGCTTAATGATTTATGTGCATTACAGTTTTGACTATCATAATAACCTTGGGGAGTAAATTATACTATCCATATTATAGATGAGGAAACTGAGGGTAACAGAATTTAAGTGACATTCATGACTATTTAGCTAAGTAAATGTCAGAGACAGAATTTGAATTTAGGTCTTCCTTTATGCTTAGCAGTTTTTCTTTTTACCTCACATTTAAGAAGCACTTAAGTTTTCTTTGTTTTTGTTTGCTGAATTTGGGGGGGGGGTTTGGTTGTTGTTGTTCTGTTTTATTGTATAAACTATTATAAAGTACCTTCCTCAGGAATTTGGAATTGTGCTCAAGAATTACAAAATTATTTGTAGTCTTTGACTGAGCTATGTAATTATCAGGATATGTGAAAAAAAAAAAACCAGAAAAAGGACTCATTTGTACCAAAAATGTTTATAACAACTCTCTTTGCAGTATCAAAGAACTGGAAATTAAAGCAGTGCCTCTCAACTGGAGAAATAACTAAAAAATTATGATATACAAATGCAATGAAATATTATAAGAAATAATAAAAATAGATGATAAAAATGGTTGCAGAGAAACCTTGTATGACCAATGTGAACTTATACATAATGGAAAAGAACAAGAAAAACAATATTAAAAAGAAAAATTTGAAAAATCTGAGAACTTTGATCAATATAATGACCAAGCACAATTCCAAAGAATTACTTCTCTACAGAATGATGATGAAATTAAGATGGACAAAAAGACATTCATTTTAGGATTTATCCTATGTAGCAATTTATTTGCTTCACTATATATAAAGAAAAAAAGAAAAGAAAAAAGGGTCATTGAGGTATCTTTTTTTTTTCTTTACTGGAGAGAAAAGGAAAGAAGGCCATATAAATAAGATTAACTTTGAAATAATGTACAATTAATCTGTGAAGGAAATCAAAAATGCAAGAGGACAAAAACAGAGAGATTGGAAATGCTATGTAGTGGTTCATACTCATTTCCCAGAGTTCTTTCACTGGGTGTATTGGTTCTATTCATTATTGAACAAATGGATTTGGTTCATCTCATTGTTGAAGAGAGCCATCAGAATTGATCATCATATAGTTTTGTTGTTGAAGTATATAATGATGTCCTGGTTCTGCTCTTTTCATTCAGTATATATATATATATTTACAAGGGATTCATTTTTCTCTTCCTTTTTCTCTTTGGAGGAACTTAGGGGTAAGAGCAGGAGAGAAGAAAAAAAGAAAAGAAAAAAGGGTCATTGAGGTATCTTTTTTTTTTCTTTACTGGAGAGAAAAGGAAAGAAGGCCATATAAATAAGATTAACTTTGAAGCTCTATTCTATTCTATATCTATATCATTATTATGTTGCATATATTAGATCACATTATATTATGTTATGCTATTATATCAAATCACATTATATTATGCTGTATCACATATTATTAGGATATAATATCCTAAAAAAGAAAAACAAATTATATAAAACAGACACCAGCAATTTCATATATGATCTTCTCTGTACTTACCAGGTATTTTTCAAATGCTCATTCTATTTGAAGTCTGTTAAATTAAGAATAAAAATTAAAAACTATTTTTGAAAAACAAAAACAAAATACTTTCTTCATAGCAACTCTGGGAGCTAGGTGGTACATTATGTCCACATTTTATGAATTGGGAAATCAAGACTGAATGAAATTAGATTACTTATCCAGTCATATCCAGTAAGCCACATATCCAGTAAGAGTCTAATGACAGGCTCAAACCCAAATCTTCTGACTCAAAATTCTACTCACTTTCCATCAAAAAAAGCCCTTCTGAGGAAGAAAGATGTTCTAGGCAATTGATCTACAGCTCCATCTAAGTCCTGCCTTTCATAAATTAGTTCATTTCCTGCCTAGCTGCCCTCATCTTTACATCTTCATCACACCTCACCAGGTATCTTCCCCTCTTTTCTATCCCACCTTCCTCACTGCATTTCAACTTTCTTGTGTCTTACTCCATTAGAGTGAAGGACAGTTAGGTTCAATAGTGCCTTTGGTGGCAAAATGGATAGACCTCTGAGACTAGAAAGGTGTATTCTCATGAGTTCAAATCCAGGCTCAGATACTTACTAGTTATGTGATCCCAGGCAAGTCACTTAAACCTGTTTGCCTCAGTTCCTTCTCTGTAAAATGAGCTGCAGAAGCAAAAGGAAAAATCATTCCAGTATTTTTTTCAAGAAAACCCCAAATGGGATCACAAAGAGTCAGATATGACTAAAGAATAACTTAACAATTTGACTATTAGATTGAAAGTTTCTTGAAGGAAAGTACTGTCTCATTTTCATATTTGTAACTCTATTGCTTAGCACAATGCCCAGCATTTACTACTTAAATGGAATTGTTGAAAGAGAACTGGACTTGGAATCAGGAAGACTCAAATTCAAGTCCACTTGGGTGACCCTGGGCAAGTCATTAACTTCTATCTGCTTCAATTTCTTCAATTCTAAATGGAGGTAATAATAGCACTTACCTCACAGGATTGTTGAGAGGATCAAAAGAGACTTTTGTAAAGCTCTTATACAGAGCTTGCCATATAGTACTACTTTAGAAATGCTCATTATCTTTCCCCTTTCCCCAAATGTTTATTGACTGTCTAACTAATAGAGGCAAGCAAGAACCTGAAAGTTTAATAAGCTACTCAAGATGGCAGTAGACTGTGGTGAGCTTTTTCTTCTCAAAACGCAGCCAGGTGATAAAAGTTCAGATCTTTTATTATTTCCAATATAGCCCGGTTAGCTTAGAGGCCTATCTCTCTGCTTGGTTCCAAGAGCTCTCTCCAAATGTCTTTAAATCCAAAGGTCTGGTCCTTCAGCCTCTGCCTCTGCTTTCTTCAGCCTCCAGCCAGCTCCAACTCTTCATGTCATTCCGGTGAAATCTCGACTTGTAGCGTCTTCACTCTCCAGTACTCTCCGACTGGCCCATTGGCCTATTTATGCTCCTTCCAGAGAGAGGGATTATGGGTAGTTCTACTTAGTACCTTGTTTCAGGTTCTGCCCAAAACATCTTTTTGTAAGATTAGATCAACTCTAACTACTTAGCAGTTAGTAAGGATTCCAACATCTCCCCCTTTCTTTTGTTTTAAAACATAGGGGGTTCCTGAGGGGGTACACATAAATCCATCAATATGGGCCAGAACTTTGTAACAGATATACATGGTATACATAAATCCATCAATATGGGAGGCATTATACATAATTTACAAAAGCACACAGCAATATAACACAGGCTAGTGGTAATGTAACAAATAACATGAATCAACATGAAAATTTAACTACTGCAAAAGTCTCATCAACAATCTTTCATCTCAAGAAATCCAATGATTCTTGCAATTGCTTAAAATACATAAGCACATAGTAATATAACACAGGCTAGTAGTAATGTAACAACATAAATCGACCTGAAAATTTACAAATGTCCATAAGTCCTAGAAATAGTCCATAAGGAATCCATTGTTCATTAGTTCATGCGCCAGGAATCTAATAATTCCTGTAAGCTCTGAAGTACTGCAAAAAGTCTCATCAACAATTTTTCATCTCAGGGAATCCAGTGATTCTTGCTGGTTTTTCAGGAACTGAAAGCTGAAGATTTTAAAGTTCTTTTGACAGTCTCATTGTTAGCCATCTGATTCTTTCTTCATCTGTGGAAATATAAGCAGATCCTCTTCCCCAAGCAGTTAATCTAATTCCCTTCTATTTACCAAGTTTGGGATTTCTCCTCATCATCTGGTAATTACATTGGAGCTGTTTGCATTGGATATTGTCTTGTTGTCTTAAAAGGCCTGTATTCTTCCCAACTGTAATCCTGATTGCTTTTCTGTTGGTTGATGACATCAGAGTTCTGAATTTCTAAAGTCTCTCTGGGTGTAACCTCAGCTGCTATCATGCCCCACCTGTCCTTTGATTGATACTTTAGAGCTGGGCCCTGCCTCTCATTCCTCTGGGTCAATATACATTTAAAGGCCCAGTGAAAGCCTCGGTTACATTTTGGACATGGGGTTTTGGGTTTTCTCTCACCCTGTCTTCTCACTCTATCTCCATATCTACAATGAGCTCTCAAATGTCCAATTTTTCCGCACTGAAAACATCGACGAGTTTCTCTAGAATTCCTCTGCCAAGAAAGACCTTGTCTTTCCATGTTCATCATAGTCTGGGCATAATAAGCATTTGTGCCCACTGTGGCACAGCATCTTATGATTTCTTCTAAAGGAGCATTTTTGTCTAGCCCCCATATAATTCTCTTGCAAATCTCATTGGCATTTTCCTTAGCCAAATGTCTAGTCATTATTTCTGTTGCTGCATTGTCTCCAATGGTTCTTATTACAGCTGTTTGTAAACGTCCCACAAAATCTGCAAAAGGTTCATTGGGACCTTGCTCTATTTTTGTGAAAACATTATTTCCATCTTTCTGTCCAGGGAGAGAATTCCAAGCTTTTATTGCAGCCTTAGAAATTTGCTCATACACTGTTATGGGATAATAAATCTGTTCTGAGCTCTCTGCATACTGACCTTCACCAGCTAGTTGGTCAAAAGCAACTTGTACAATAGCTCCTGTTTGCCTATTGTGTTGGGCTTGAATCCTACATAATTCATGAAACTCCGAAAGCCACAATAAATTTTGTCCCAGTTCTAGACAAATTTCCACTATGGATTTCCAGTCATTCGGGGTTAGGATTTCATCCAGTAACATCTTCACATAAGATGATGTAGCCCCATAAAGAGTGCAACCCTTTTTCAAATCTTTAATTTTTCCCAAATTAAAAGGAGTGTATTTTCTCTCTTTTTGACCTGAGGAGTTGAGCTCTTCAATCACAGGATCTCCTTCATTTTTTGCTTTAATTATTGCTTTTTCTAATCTTGTTAAATTCTGCTTTACAGGAGAAGCTGACTGTGTTTCTGTCTCTCTCCCTCCCCCTTGTTCCACCCATGAAGGGTTAATTGTGGGGGGAGGGTCATGAGATGTGGAATCACCTAATTCCTCCTGCTGTGAAGTATCATACTCAGAATTGTAATTAACTCCATTCTCATCTGATTCATCCTCCTTTTCACCTAGTAAAGTTGGCATTTCTTCCTCCTGTACTTTCCTTTTCATCATTCTATCACTTAAATAACTTCTTATAGCCAATTGTATTACATTATATGTATTAATTATTGAGTTAGGCCCATTTTTATCACAGAATTGACAAAGATCCTCTCCAACCAATTTCCATTCATTTAGATCTAATTCCTTATCAAGAGAGAAACAAGGACATATGTCCTTTACAGTTTGTAAAAGTTCAGTGATTTGCTGTAAACTTATAATTAAACCTTGGCTTTCCATAATTTTGACAATGCTCTCTAAACATTTTCCTTGAACAGAAACAGGCTGTTTTCTAAATATCTGTCCCATCTTAGATGAAATTCTACTTTAACTCTTTTAACAAAATTTCTTTGTTGCACTCACCCTAATTTCAGGGTTGAAGTCTTTTCCACTGGATCAGGATCAGAGGCTTTTCCACTTGAATCAGGATCGGAGCTTTTCCACTTGAATCAGGATCGGAGCTTTTCCACTGAAATCCACTGAGGAGTCTGTTTGTCCCACGTTCTGGGCGCCAAAATGTCGTGATCTTCTTCCCAAATGCAGCCAGGTGATGAAAGTTCAGATCTTTTATTATATCCAATATAGCCCGGTTAGCTTAGAGGCCTATCTCTCTGCTTGGTTCCAAGAGCTCGATTTTTTATTATATCCAATATAGCCCGGTTAGCTTAGAGGCCTATCTCTCTGCTTGGTTCCAAGAGCTCTCTCCAAATGTCTTTAAATCCAAAGGTCTGGTCCTTCAGCCTCTGCCTCCGCTTTCTTCAGCCTCCAGCCAGCTCCAACTCTTCATGTCATTCGGGTGAAATCTCGATTTGTAGCGTCTTCCTCTCTCTAGAACTCTCCGACTGGCCCATTGGCCTATTTATGCTCCTTCCAGAGAGAGGGATTATGGGTAGTTCTACTTAGTACCTTGTTTCAGGTTCTGCCCAAAACATCTTCTTGTAAGATTAGATCAACTCTAATTACTTAGCAGTTAGTAAGGATTCCAACATCTCCCCCTCCCAGAAGGAGATAAGAGAGATCTTCCATCTCTGTTGGAGGCAGAAGAAGGCAGAGGCAGAGGCTGAAGGACAGAACCTTTGGATTTGGAGACATCCGAAGGGCTCTAAGCCTCTAAACCGGCTGTCCTCTGAGAACAAACTCCAACATTTGAACTCTTAACAGAGCACCAGCCCTGAAAGACCTGAGTTCAAATCTGATCTCAGACACTTAACACTTCCTAGTTGTGTGACCCTGGGCAAGTCACTTAACCCCATTGCCTCAGAAAAGGAGGAAAAAAAACCCTCAACTATTTGTAGTACCTGTAGATTCCTCCTAATGAGTCACCTCCTGAGCATTTTACCAGATCTTCACTCAACAATGATGGACTCAACTGAAAAGAGAAAGTAGTCTGGGATTGGAATTGGAGCAGAAAATTTAAATTCAAGGAGTTCCATTTGTTTCCAAGCTTGTCTCCACCATGCTACGAGGAACTGGAAACTGAGTGGATGTCCATCAGCTGGAGAATGACTGAATAAGTTATGATATATGAATGTTATGGAATATTATCGTACTATAAGAAACAATCAGCAATTTGATTTTTGAGAGGCCTGGAGAGACTTACATGAACTGATGCTAAGTGAAGTGTAGAACTAGGAGATTACAATGATCAATTCTGATGGACATGGCTCTTTTCAATATTGAGGTGATTCAGGCCAGTTCTAATGGTCTTGTGATGAAGAGAGCTGAAGATTTTAAAGTTCTTTTGACAGTCTCATTGTTAGCCATTTGATTCTTTCTTCATCTGTGGAAATATAAGCAGATCCTCTTCCCCAAGCAGTTAATCTAATTCCCTTCTATTTACCAAGTTTGGGATTTCTCCTCATCATCTGGTAATTACATTGGAGTTGTTTGCATTGGATATTGTCTTGTCTTAAAAGGCCTGTATTCTTCCCAACTGTAATCCTGATTGCTTTTCTGTTGGTTGATGACATCAGAGTTCTGAATTTCTAAAGTCTCTCTGGGTGTAACCTCAGCTGCTATCATGCCCCACCTGTCCTTTGATTGATACTTTAGAGCTGGGCCCTGCCTCTCATTCCTCTGGGTCAATATACATTTAAAGGCCCAGTGAAAGCCTCGGTTACATTTTGGACATGGGGTTTTGGGTTTTCTCTCACCCTGTCTTCTCACTCTATCTCCATATCTACAATGAGCTCTCAAATGTCCAATTTTTCCACACTGAAAACATCGACGAGTTTCTCTAGAATTCCTCTGCCAAGAAAGACCTTGTCTTTCCATGTTCATCATAGTCTGGGCATAATAAGCATTTGTGCCCACTGTGGCACAGCATCTTATGATTTCTTCTAAAGGAGCATTTTTGTCTAGCCCCCATATAATTCTCTTGCAAATCTCATTGGCATTTTCCTTAGCCAAATGTCTAGTCATTATTTCTGTTGCTGCATTGTCTCCAATGGTTCTTATTACAGCTGTTTGTAAACGTCCCACAAAATCTGCAAAAGGTTCATTGGGACCTTGCTCTATTTTTGTGAAAACATTATTTCCATCTTTCTGTCCAGGGAGAGAATTCCAAGCTTTTATTGCAGCCTTAGAAATTTGCTCATACACTGTTATGGGATAATAAATCTGTTCTGAGCTCTCTGCATACTGACCTAGATCAACTCTAATTACTTAGCAGTTAGTAAGGATTCCAACAGTAGACCAAGATATTAATAGTCATATAATTTTCCTTACACCATTTTAAAGAGAATGTAATGCTGGAGAAATTGAGGCAAGATAGAGATTAGTTTTTAATCATTTTAATTGTTGAAAGTTTAGACTACCCAAAGCCAGCTGCTTGCATGGGACTCGTGTCTCAAAGCATTCAACAGCTAGTGGTTAATGCAGGAGACTTTTATAGCAAGGGTAACCAAAGGCAGATAAAGGGGGGAGAGGGATACTGGACAAGTCATCTTTCTAGGAAAGAATTATAATTTAATCCTCACAGGATAAGAGTAAGAGGGTGAGGACATTGGGTGAGTGAACAAGATAAGAAGGTCAGAGGGCAGAAGACAGCAAGTGGAGTTGAGAGGCAATACTTAAAGAAGGGAGAATTAGATCAGCAGGCATTTGAGATAAGGAACCTGGAGTTTTTTGACTCAGTGGTATTTCAGGACCTCCAGTCCTGCAAGGAACAAATGAGTGGGGTCATAATAATTTTATTCAGGGCATAATAGTTCAGGGAAACTGAGGCATTACAAGAATATGTCATTATAATAATACGGTGAGGGTAGCAATTTCTACTTTGAAATACAAGGGATAAGGTGGAAGAAGCATGTGAAGAATTCACAAGGGTTCTCTTTGCCAAAAGGTTCCTTTATTTACAAGAAGAGATTTCAGACAAAATGAAGAGGTAAAATACAGGAGTAGTAAATATGAAAGAGATTTATGAGAGTATATAGTTAGAAAAGAAAGGGGTTTTAACAGTTAACAAAGGAAAAGACAAGTTCATTAGTGAAACTTACAATTAACTAGGAGAAACAGAATACCTGTGAGATGGAAGTATACCATTTACCAGCAGGCTAAATCCTTTGAGAAGGTTAGCACTCTAAAAAAGTTAGTTAGCTATAAACAAGGAGTAAGACACCATGAAGTAGAGCATGGCAAGCTAAACTCAAAGGGGTTGAGTAAAAGTTGGTGTGGGCCACGGGTAAATTTATAGAGGAAATTTTTTTTAATGTTAAATCCAATATATGTATACATATTTATTTATACAATTATCTTGCTGCACAAGAAAAATCAGATCAAAAAGGAAAAAGAAAAAAAAAAGAGAAAGAAAACGAAATGTAAGCAAAAAACAACAAAAAGAATGAAAATCTTGTGTTGCTATCCAGACTCACTTCCCACAGTCTAGTCTCTAGATACAGATGGTTCTCTCCATCACAAGATCATTGGAATCAATGTAAATCATCTCATTGTTGAAAAGAGTCATATCCATCAGAATTGATCATTGTATAATCTTATTGTCTTGTAAAATGATCTTCTGGTTTTGCTCATTTCACTCAGCTTCAGTTCATATATAAGTCTCTCCAGGCCTATAGAGAAAATTTAACCTTGAGGGTATGACATCACAACTTGGTTTCTAATTGGATACAGTAATATGAGGCCTCCAAAAACCTCTTAGGGAGTGGGACTCCAAGGCTGAGCTGTTCAAATCAGTCAGTACCTTCCTTCCCTGCTAGTCTCAAGGAGCTTTATCTTAAGGCTTTCTCTGCTATCCTACCTAATTACTCAGGATATCAACAATACAACCAATATTTATCATTTTGAAGTTTACAGCACATATACAAAACCTCAGTAGAGGCTAATAATAACCTTAAGAGGTTAAGTGCTGAGTATTATCA
This sequence comes from Antechinus flavipes, assembly GCF_016432865.1. Taxonomy (NCBI): domain Eukaryota; kingdom Metazoa; phylum Chordata; class Mammalia; order Dasyuromorphia; family Dasyuridae; genus Antechinus; species Antechinus flavipes. Next base: position 519,901,684 of record NC_067399.1, read on the forward strand.
TCAATTTAACAGATGAGGAAATTGTGTCTCTAAAAGGGTATAACTTACATATGGTCAAACAACTTGTGCCAGAGGCAGAATTTGAGTTTTGCTCTTATCTATAAGTACAGTATTCATTCATCTACAACACAAGCTTTCTCTCAATAAACACGATGAGTGGGTTTTTTGTTTTGTCATTATTTATTTATTTATTTATATTTTTTGCTGAGGCAATTGGGGTTAAGTGACTTACCCAGCATCTCATAGCTAGGCAGTATTAAGTGTCTGAGGCTGGATTTGAACTCAGGTCCTCCGGATTCCAGGGCCAGTGTTCTATCCACCGTGCCATCTAGCTGTCCCTTTGTTTTGCTTTTGGGCAGGGGCATCTAGGTCTGTGGATCCACTGTTGTAAGAAGCTGAATTCCCCTTGTAAGGAAATTCCCTTTTTCAATGGAGATCAACAACTTTCCCAGTGTGAAGAAATACTGAAAAGTTGGGTTTCCACAAATGTTGCAACTGACCAAGAGGTTTTCAGAATATGAGAGGTTAAGATTCCACTGAACAATTAAGTGATCAATTGAAGCCTTGAGTAAACAAGGAGTTGGGGAGGAGGAAGGCACAGGTGGATTCAGCCAATCACAAAAAGCTTGTGGTTTTGAGAAAACTTGACCTAACTTAGCCAAATCATTATTGAAGCCTGTTTAATAGTCTAATTGAATATTAAACAACACACCCTGTAGCAGGAGTTTTCCACCATTTTTGAACATGGGATGTATGATGAGGATGTTTATACATATGTAAGAGGAAATATATAGTGGACGTATCAGAAAGATTGTAACCTGGAGCCAATCTGGTCTCTGAAGGGAGGGACTGTGCCAAACTAGCAAGTATAAAGCTTCTCTCATTTCTGTGCTCAGAGGTTCCTCTTCCTCAAGAGGAACAGAGCCTGCTTCTGGACAGAAACATTAAGTCTATTCCTTAAGATTTTTCTTTAATAAATTTTCCATGATATCTGATTTTCAGTTCAAGAGTATATTTCTAATACCAGCCTACAATTTTAGAGGGTTCCCTTGGGGATAAAAAGAGAGTCCTGAGTAGGTGAGTAGGGAGTGTCACACAGCCTTTATATATCAGAATCAGGCTTGATACATCATCTTGGTTCCCTAGCTTGATATTTATTTACTGAACCAAGGTGCTTCTTTAAATATACAGTATGATAATGAAAAAGCTCCCACCAATTTATCAAGACAACTCCTTATTTGTGGATAGGAACCCAGTCTTAATTATCATTGCATCTCCCTTAGAGACAAGCAAAGGGCTTTGCATATAAGTAGCAGTGCTTACTTAATACATGATTGTTGAATCAATCCAAAGAAAAAATTTTGATTTAATTGTCTTTTTCATCTTCTGGTAAAGAAATAACTCCTCTTATACTAATAATTTGCTTATTGTTTAGTCCAGAATAATACCTTTGTTTGAATTATCACATGAATTGGAATAGAGAATGACTTATTCTCTGCCCAATTACTGGGTGTTTCTCATCTTGAATGGTACAGTGAAAAGTGATGGATCTGACCTCAGACATTGCTAATTGTGTGATCCTGAACAAGTCACTTAACTCTGTTTACCTCAGTTTCCTCATTTCTAAAATGACTTGAAGAAGGAAATAGCAAACTACTACAGTATCTTTGCCAAGAAAATCCTGAATTGGATCAAGAAGAGTTGGACACCACTGGAAAACAACCAAATAACAACTCATCTTAAAAGTTAATTGAGGGAATTTTTTTTCTTTTAGAGAAGAAGTCTCTTTTGTCTTGAAAGTTTGCCTTTTGGTTTCAGCAAATGCCAGAAACTGAGCAAAGGACCTAGTTGGGCTTCCTCCATATAGCTATTTTTAAAAATACATGTTATTTAGATTGGGGTCAGGTGCCACCAAAAATCTCAAAATAACCACTAGATGTCACTTGAAGTTTACTTTTTTGTTCCAGGGGCCTGGCCTCAAAAATGGTTCATTGACAATTAGGAATTGAGGACTCCCAATGGGGCCCAAGTTGGCAGAAAGCAAGATGCAGAAAGAATTGAGTGAAAGCAGGCAAAAGTCATTAAAAGAGAACAATGATTATAACTTTAAATAAGATTTGGGTGGTTGCAGCGTTTGCATAATCCCTCCTGGCATTTGTTAGGATGGAGAGAAGCCAGCAGCTTTGCCCTCCTGCTGAGTTTCAACAAAAAAAAAAAAAAATGGAAAATTGTAATGAACAGCTTGAATTTTCCTATCTTTCATTTTCTCTCCTTTGCTTTATGGAATGCAGTTTTGTTAATGATTGCATTTTAATGAAGTTAACTTTGCAGCTTGTTAAACCATTCATAAGAAACCAGTTCCTTTTGTTCAGGCTTCTACCCATAAATTAAAAAACTTCTAGTGCTCATTAGCTCAGTGAAATACAGAGGACAAAAGTGGACATGGAAGAACTTGGGGTATTTCTGTGAAGGTCCTTTGGGGTTATCCACTTCCTGTGTTTGCTAAAAATCCAATAATCAGCTCTGGTAGGGACATTGCATCCTGGGGTTTTGTTTGGTGCACCAACTGTTTGCTTATTTTTTTTTTTAACTGTCATTGTATTTTGGTTTCAGGATGGTTAAATAAGGTTCAGTATTAAGTAAACTTCTCTGACCCGGCCTGTTTCCTGTCTTGTCAAATCTTTACTTGTAATAATAACAGTGTTCTTTTATTGGGTACTGTGCAGCATGATGTTTTTGGCATGCCCAATATTTTTGACTTGCAAAAATGTGTGTCCTCCAGTGCAAGAGATGTGACCACTCCAATGCTTCAGTACCCCAATGGGTTCCAGCCTTAAAAAGGAGTTTCTTTGAGGTGTATTAGAATTGCTAAGGAATTATCAACATTCTTATTCCCTAGACAGAGTAAATAAGGAATAGCAGCCATCTTATAAAATTGCTGAATCTCTTTAGTCAGTGAATAGTCAATGAAAAATTTACTACTTACTTAAAAAGGGTCCTTTAAACAACTGGCTTAGCTTGTTATAAAGACCTGGTGGTTAATTTTCGGAGAGTTCCAATCTAAGTGAATTCTTATTTAGAGAATATGGAACAAAGGAAGGAAGGGAGGGAGGGAAGAAGGGAGGGAGACAAAAACTATGCACCCACCAGATTTTATCAGATTACATAGATGTGGTAGTTTTGTTGAACCAAGGTAGAGTCCAGGTTATCAGGGGACAACCTTTATGTTTCTCATTTATGTATATCTAGATCCAAATGATTGGCTAAAACCATTCTTTACTTTAGAGTTGAAGACACAGGACTTGAACTCAATTCTTATTCCTTCTTTTTGCTACTTTGTGACCCTGGACAAGTCATATGATAGCTATTAGCCCTTAATTCCCTTATCTGTAAAATGAAGGAGTTAGATGAGTTGATCTCTAAGATCTCCTCCTTCTCCAAATCTATCATCTGAAGTGACTCATGCTTAATGGAAGTCTCATATTAAAGTAATCTTAAAGAATGGTGAATGTGGACTTTCAACATGGTTGGTCTCCGGTTTTGTGTTACCACCTTTTGTAACAACTTAGTAACTCAAGGAATTTATGAGAATAAAATGGTAAGTTTTAACTTATTTTGCATTTAAAACAAAATGCCTTTATTACTCATACAAATATTTTCTAAGCTTTTGAAGTGGAGGGAAGTATATACTAACTTCATTTAAGATAATTTTTTTATTGTCAAACTGTCACACTAAAACTAACTCAACCCCCCCACAACACTTTAAGCTTTCAAAACATATTAATAATCATCATTATGTTTAATAGAATAAAAAAAATCCTTAGAGCTGAAAGAGCCCATCTACTTCAGTTTCCTCATTTTTTCATATAAGAAAACTGAGACCCAGAGATGTTATCATGGTCACAAATGCTGAAAAGTGGAAGAATCAGTATTTGAACCCAGATCTTCTGATTTCAAATACAATGCTCTTATTACTATTTCTACACCATTTTTTTTTTCTTATGGAGGCTCAATTTTTTTTTTTATTGAAGCCTTAACTAATGATAACTGAGACTTTATTTTAGGTAGATAGAATTCATTTGAAACATGACTACCCAGATCCCTTTTTTTCTCCATCTTCTAGCCCTATGATTTTCCTTCCAAAATACCACTTCTAATATGCCCCCAAAGTTACTAAACTATGTATATACCCAGCAATATCACTCTTACCTCCAAAAAGTTCAAAGAAAAAAGAAAAAGACCCATATGTAGAAAATATTTATAGCAAATTTCTTTTGGTAGTAGGAAAAAACAGGAAACTACGAGAGTATATATCCATGAATTGGGGAATGGCTAAATAAATTATGATATATGAATGCAATGGAGTACTATAATTCTATCAGAAATAATGAAGGAGATAGTTTCAGAGAAACTGGAGAAGACTTGTATAAATGGATGCAGAATGAAGAGAGCAGAATCAAGAGAATAATTTGTCAAAATGACATTATAAAGCTAAACAATTTTATGTTTGTAGCAACTTTCTTTGTGGTAGCAAAGAATTGGAAATCAAGGGGACGTCCATCAATTGGGGAATGGCTGAACAAAGTTTGGTATATAAATGTAATGGAATACTATTTATCTATAATAAATGATTAGGGTGGATTTCAGAAAAACCTAGAAAGACATGAACTGATGCTGAGTGAAATGAGCAGACTCAAGAGAATCATACATAGTAACAGTAGCATTGTTCAATGATCACCTTTAATAGACTTAACTCTTCTCAGCAATACAATGAATGATTTTAGACAATTCCAAAACACTTGGAATGGAAAAGGCTATCTACATCAACAGAAAGAACCACTGAGTCTGAATGCAAATTAGAGTAGATTATATTTTCACTTTTTTTTTTTTTTTTGGTTCTTTCTTTCTCATGGTTTGCTTGTTGTCTTGGAGAGTGGGGAGGAAAGAGAGGGAGGGAGAAAAAATGGAAATTAAAATCTTATAAAAGTAAATGTCTTTACATGTAATTAGAAAAAATAAAATACTGGGGGAGAAAAAAAGATAAACAATTTTAAAAGACTTAAGGACTGTAATCAACACAATGATTAAGTATGATTCCAGAGGATGAATAATAAAATATGCTACTCACTTTCTGACAGAAGTGATAGATTCAGAATAGAGAATAAAAATAATCTTTTTTTTTTTTTTTTGAGATGGCTAATGTGAAAATTTGTCTCAAGGGTTTTGTTTTCTTTTCTTTTTCAATTGGATAGGGTGGGGAAGAGGTGGGAGGGAAGGTAGATTTTTGAATTAAATTCAAATTTAGATATGTAAATTAAAGTAAAAACAAAATGCAATTAGAAGTTAACATGGAGAAACTGAGCTCTATACCACTGGAGAGAGCTTCTTTACTGGTGAAATCATGGACTTTTTGAAGTTTTAATGTAATAGTAAAAGATTTGACACAAGTTCAAAAGCAAAGTAAGGATAGAGGAATCCCATCTAACTTTCTGATTCCACAATACAGGGCTTCTCTCCCTCCTTTTCTTCCTCCCTCTCTTCTTTCTACCCTATTTCCCTTCCTTCTTCCCTCTCTCCCTCCCTCCTTTCATTCCTTCCCCATTCTCTTCCTTCTTTGTTCCCTTCCTTCTTCCATCTCTCCCTTCATTCCTTCCTTTCTCCTTCTGTTTCTTCTTTTCTTCCTTTCCTTCTTTTATTTTTTCTTCTTCTTGTTCTTCACTTTTGAAGAAAAAAAGTGCCTTGGTCCAAAGAACTGATGAAGAAATACTATCCTAGATAGAAGTGGAAACTATGAATCTTGAATTCATAAATATTGTCAGTGGCTCTCTTCAACAATGAGATGATTCAAACCAGTTCCAATTTTCAGTGATGAAGAGAGCCAATTACAGTTAGAGAGAGGACTGTGAAAACTGAGTATGGTTCACAACAGACATTTTCACCCTTTTTGTTGTTGTAGGCTTGCATTTTATTTTGTTTCATTTTTTTTCTTCTTCAGCACGATGATTGTATAAATATGTATACATAAATTGGATTTAACATAAGATTTCTACCATGTTTAACATATATTGGACTACTTGCCATCTGAGGGAAGGCATGGGGACAGGAGGGGGAAATTGGAACACAGGGTTTTGCAAGGGCTAATGTTAAAGAATTGTCCATGCATATGTTTTAAAAAATAAAAAACTTTAATAAAAAAAATAATATATTGTCAGGCATGAACTCTGTGTTACTTGACTTTATTTAAATATTTTTCTTTTTAATTTGTAAGGATCCAATAGGGGTGAAGTTAAAGGGAAATTGACTCTGTGACTGTGGTACTATATTTTTTTGATCCGAACTGATGGTTTCATCAGCATAGAGAGATCACATTGAGGAAACTGCCTCAACAAGCTTGTCCTGCAAATTTCTTCCAGAGTCTGGAAACTCTGGGCTCAGTTTCCCTAGAATATGTTGGTTTTTAAGTTATATCATTACTTCCTTTTGATTTTGAATCGTAAGATACAATGATAAACTTTAAAATAAATAAATAGTAAGTGATAGAAATCCAGCCTTACCGTCAAATTGACTTGGATACAAGTCCTACTTCTGACACATAGTAGCAATATGATCTTGGCAACTTATTTAACTTTCTAAAGCTATATTTTGCAAGTGGTCCATCTGCACTGGTTGAGGCAGTCTCTCTCACACATACCTGTGATGATACTGAGAACTTCCACCCTCTTTTAGGCTTGGAGTTCTGAAGGTTGAAGATCTGGTATCTATGACCAGTAAGTGCCTAATTGAATGCAGTTGAGGGAGGTCTCCTGTAATGGGCTGAGGCTTGAGTTGATGCACTGAGGTACCAAGCACATGAGGCTAAATAGTAATTGGACCATACTCTATTAATATATAAGCTTGGAGAAAGAATGGCCCCCGCCTACTCTTTGTGCAAGTCCTGATGTGTTGTATAGGAAATGACGATTCTGGTGGGTGGAGGCAGGGGAGTGAAAAAGGAAGGGGAGGAGAGCTCAGCCCTCACTTGCTCTGCTAGCTGGCTTCCTGTTGTAGCTGCCCATATTGCTATCGCAATCCTTCTTGCCCATATTGCTATCGCAATCTTTTTTCACCTCTTCACTTGAATAAAGACTGAAGATTTTTCCCTTAACCTGAGTTCCTGACTCCGGCTGATTTTAAATACGCGATCATTACAGTCTCCCAATAAATGATGGCTCTGAATTTTTTTTTTTTAATGGCCAAGCAGGGGATGTTTCAGGTCACTGTCAGGAGCCTTAGCCAGGAATAGTGTTGTGCTAAAATTTCTTGATGCCCTTGGAAAATTCAAGATAGTAAATTACTGGAAAGTCACTACTATTGAGTAGGTAGTTGAGAGACTAGATTGTTGACCAATCTGCAAAATAGCCCCTTCACAGATGATACATTTGCTGCCCATAGGGGATTTAATCAAACTTCTTTGTGAACAGGAGGCTCCAAATACAGAAGAATCCAGAAAGCAGAATCCATTTGGTCCCTATCCATCCAGTCACAGCTGTATAACTGTCCTCTACAGAGATAATCAGAGGCCAAGATACAAATGAACAAGAAACCTGATTTGAGCACATCATTAGAAAATGCAGATTGTTGCCAGGTTCTTACTTCAATCTGAAAGAGATTCCTTCCTGGTCAGAAGAGAAGAGCTAAATCCAGAAAATGATCTTTGTTCTTCCTTGTTCAAGGTCCTGTAATCTTAAACCTTTCATGCCTCTGCCCTTAGGGGAAAGAGGTACCTTCAATCACCTTTAGTCTTGCCTGGATCTAACCCTTAGGCTATAAGCCAGAGTTCCTGGAAACAGTTTCTCCTACACAGAGGACAAAGGGAAGTAACATTTAAAAGGGCAGCAAATCGCAGTCTGACTTCCTGGCTGGAGCCAGACTAATGTAACCCCAGGGGATAATGAGTAAGAATATTACCCTATACCTATTGGTTCAATGCCCAAGACTTAAGTTAGTATGTCACATTCTAGAGTTCTTGTAAGGTCTACATATGTAAATTTATTATAAACATTACATATGAATCTAGTATAATTTGCAGGGACTGGTTTTTTTTTTTGTTTGTTTGTTTGTTTTATTTTTTAATGGGAAGAAGAATGCAGCAGGAATTACTACTCTCTCTCTGGCACATGGACCAAGAAAACTTGACTTTCTCCTTCCTTCCTTCTAAAGAATTTTTTTTTTTTTTAAGAAAGTAGCTCCAGCTAATTTAAACAACCCAACTTAATTGCTGCAGGAGAATACCCGGCACTGATGGATATTTGGAGAGACAGTGAGATGTTCTTCTTAACCCCCTAGTGATGAGTGGGAGATCTATTACCCTAAATCTGTAAGACAGAAAAGGGAAACAGTAATGAGTCACTGTGGGCTTTACATGTAATTGAAAACAAAATACAAGGTAAGATATTAGCAATAGAGAATGATGGAATTGCTAACCTGTGTCAGATTCCTGAAACTGTGAAGATATTCCAAGTTCTTGGAGTGTTAGCAAAAAATTTGGTAACTGGTTTCTAAATCCTTTACTCTGTACTTGACATTTGTGAGAAAAATAAGAACTTTTATAAAGAAGGAAGGACAAGATGGAGAACATAATGGGTTGTCCTTCAAACAAATATATTCACTAAATGAAGTAAAAGTTTAACAAAAGTAGTACTGAGACTTCCCAAGCAGTTACATAACACATAAAAATGTTGACGTTGGGAAGGGAATCCCAAAAGTTTTGGATCATAGACTGGTGTCTCAAGATATCTCAGAAGAATTTGCAGGCTTGATCCTATTTCCTAGTCAAGAAGCAAAGCTTAATTATAATTGTAATGCCATTACAACCAAGCTAAATTCCAAAAGAAATTAACAAACTCCTAAAAGAGAGGAGACCCCTTTATCCAGCTTTCTATCATTGACATGCTAATTCTATGGCCCAGAGGAGTGGTCTCCAGAATTTGGTTATCACTGATCAACAGATTATCTGACAATCAGCAATGAACTGAGGAGTGGTCTATTCAAAATCAGACAAATTGTTGTTCTTAGATTGGGAGTGTAGGAAGTTCCTAAGCATTAGCGACTTATTGTTAGAACAGAAGCCCTTCCCTAAAATGAGGGTACCTCAAATGCTATATTACATCAAAAAGACCAGACATTTTTGGCAGCTGCCAATTCAGTAAGACCCTTTTGTTTCTCCTAAGCAATCTACCACAGTAGCTGGATATAGACTCCTTAAATCTCTACTTAAATTCCCTCTACAATTTTAAAGAGGTACATCTAAATGTTTTTAATAGGGAAGTTCTCCTTATCGCTTATAGTAAAAGTCTTGGTGAGAAAGAGAATATATTGTCGCACTAGCATTCACTTTAACCATTAATAAATACCATGTCAGACAGTACTAAAATTTTCCACATCTGTAATCCCCTACCTCTGCAACAAAGGTGGGGAAAAGACTTTTCCTTGTTCTTTGGGAATTAGAGAGTTTCTTTGTACCTCAAAGACTTGTTTGAATGTTTTGTAGTCATAAACACTATTGGCCAATATATACAAAGATATAAATTCTTCAAGATGGAAAAGAATCCTGGGCCTTATTTTCCATCTCTGTAACATATGAGGATCAAACAAGATCCTTCCTATGCTCATATTCTATGATTTCAGGCAATGGAACCTTATCCTTTCCCAGAAAGAAACAAAATAGAAAGGTTTTTTTGTTTTTTGTTTTGTTTTGTTTTGTTTTCCCCAGATGACTGGAGGCACCATTGCCAGGCACAATCAGTTAGCCATGACTAAGACCCAGTCACAGTTTGCTTCTCACTGGCATTTTTTCCCTTTGGCAAAAACAAAACAAAAAAAAAGTTTCTGGGAGGTCAACACCTATTAGCTAAACTGGGGCAAACCCCTCAATTGACCTTGTTTGTTCAGCACTGACATCAGCAGAGACCCACCCCACAGCTGCCTCTTTTGGTAATGATCTCTTGGGCCAGGATATGTTTTGTAAATGATCCAGCTGTATGGAAAGGACCCAGCAACTGCAATCAATCAACTGAATTAGGTGTCCTCCCTTAGGTGTCATTATAGTTAACATAACACTTTCATATTGTTTGATGCCGTTAACAACCTTGTGAAGTCCCAAGTAGGCATATGGCTATTCCCATTTTACAAATAAGAAAACTGAGGCTGTTGAGTGATATGCCCTGTGTCATACAAGTAAGAGGAAGCACAATTATCTTCCAATGTCAAATTCAGTCCTTTATCCATGCTGCCTCTTTTTTTTTTAAATTGTCCCTACTCATTCTCATGCCCCTCACAATTAATGCATAGTTTTAGAAATCTTCTGAGAAGAAATCACCCAAGAGTTCAACTTCTGTTCTTGTATCTTTTGGCCAGTTGCCAAAATGGATAGCAAATAAACCTGTCCAGACACAGATCCTCTCTCCAAAGTCTGCACAAATGGATTCCCCAAACCTAGAATGCACTCCCTCCTCAACTCTATCTCTTACAGAATTCCTAGCTCTTTTCAAAGTTTGCTTAGGTGCCATGTCCTAATGAGGTCTTTTCTAAACCTTTCTCCCCAGTTCTTGACATTTTTTCTCCTTTTGAAACTCCTGATGATAGCTTAGAATCTGAAATGTCTAGACTGAGTAAGTGGTGGGTCAGACACACAACCTCTTCACATTTGCTGGACTTCTGGAAGAAGCATTTAAATAGCCTCCTTTTTTCTATCTATAAAAGTTAATCTCGCTTTGAAGCAAGGTGTTCATCTGTAGCTCTGGGCAGCAGATATTACAGCATGAATCTATTTTTCCACTCCCTTCATTTCTTTCCCTCTTCCTTTTGTTCTCCTTCTATTACTAGTCAATTAATTGGTTCACCATGATTTTCATTAACTAATATTTTACAGGATAGTGGACTTAGAGTAGCCCTTGGAGCCAGAAGAAACGAGGCAAAATGTTAGCTCAGACCTTTAGTTTTTGTTTCACCATAGGCAATTCTCTTGTCTACCTTGTTCCTCAAAATTCTGCAGTTCTGCAAAATGAGAATAATGAAGCCTATAATAGGTTTGTTTAGAGGTTCAAGTCAAATCACAGACCATTTGTTAAGCATCTACTGTATGCCAGGTACTGTCTTAAGCACTGAGGATATAAAGAGAGGCAAAAAACTACTACTCTCAAGGACTTGAATTGAATGAAATAAACAATACATGATAAAGTATGCAAAGTACTTTGAAAACTCTGAAACACTAGATAAAATCTTCATTGCTTAAAGAACCCATTTTTGTGGCAGAACCACACTGGTGTTTAATTCTGGAAGGTCATAAATTTGAGGGTAATCCAAATGAGAGACACATCTCTGTGTATTATATGAAATATGAGTATCTGGTGGTAACTTCATTGATCAGACACATCTTACATTTGCTCCTGTGACAACTTTACCCATCCACCTGACTCTTGTGTATACCAACCCATTTTCTATCTCACCAACCAACATGTTGGGAGTCACTCACTGTCTTTCTCTTTTATGCCATTTGAATTGGGAGAGGGTAGGAGGAAGGAGGAAAAGGTTCTCCACATAAATAATTACTACTTCTACTTGTGAAATAAAATACTGGTGATAAGTGAGGGGAATGACAGATGTCGCTCACTCTACAAATATTCACATCCATTGATAAGTTGCTACTAAAAGGAGGAAGTTGGTAGAGGAAAGGAGCCCAGGAGTATACCTGTAAAGGAATCCAGAAAGGCATTTTTCTCTGTGTGTCTGTGTTTGTCTCTGTTTCTGTCTCTCTATCTCTGTCTCTCTGTGTCTGTCTCTCTATGTCTCTCTGTGTGTATCTTGATCAGACTTAATTTTAGGGAACCCAAATGAAATTAGGGTTTCTGGTGGTCAGGGAATTAAATGAGGTCCAGTGGCAGGTTCAGGGTTCAGGGAATCAAATGGAGCTCCCCTGCAATCCCCTGGGATTCGACACAGGGATAGGGAGTTTTGGGGACTTCCTTCTGGTGGCACAGAAGTTCTCTGTAAAGGAATTTACAGACTGAAAACATAGATTGATAAAAGAGGTTTATTACAGGGATTGGAAGTAAGGTTAAAGTCTGGTTAGGGAAATAGATGAGGGTAAAGAAAGGATGGCACTGGAAAGAGTATTCCAGTGGGCAGAGATCCTTGGTGTGCCAAGTATAGCATAACATGGCATGTTTGGAACTTCTGCAAAGAGAGGGTTCTAGTTTGGCTCTTTTATAATAGGGGGCTTTGTCTTCAAGCTGAAGGGGGCGCATGGGTGGAGTCCAAGTTGGCTCCTAGCTGGGTTTCAGCTTTGAGCTGGAATTTAAATTGAATTCAGGACTGAACCAACCCCCTCAGATAACAAGGAAATTGTTTGTCCCTGGAACAAAATCCCTCACTGAGGCAGAGGTGAAGGAGATTTTCTCCTTCAAGGATTGTCAGAGTTTCAGGGTCCCCTCTTCATATCTGTCTCTTTCTATCTCTCTCACTGTCTCTATCTCTCTGATTTTCTTGTTTTCTCTCACTCACTGTCTCTCATTGTCTCTCCTCCCCATCTCTATTTTTATGTCTGTCTGACTTTTTCATTTGCCCTCAGGGTCCAGCTTTTAAAGGAGTCAAAGACAGTGAGTGTGGTTTCCTCAGAAAAAGAGTTAAATTTGGAGTCAAAAGATCTGAGTTTGAGAATCTGTTTAAGATGCCAACTGGCCATGTGACTATAGACAAGCTATCTAACTTCTCTGAAATTTGATTTCCTGATAGTAAAATATGCACTTTAATATACCACCCATTTCCCAAAGTTGCTATGAGGAAAATACTTTGTTTTATAAAATTAATTTTAATTTTTATGAAGAATTTAACACATATTAAGTAGAATGGACATTAAAAAATGCCTCATAAAAACAGAGAGTAGCAAGATGACACAGTAGATAGAGTATAGGGCCTGCAGATAGGAAAACTCATCTTCCTGAGTTCAAAGCTGGTCTCAAACATTTACTAGCTGTGTGACCTTGGGCAAGTCACTAAGCCCTTTTTGCCTCAGTCTCCTCATCTGTAAAATGAGTTGGAGAAGGAAATGGCAAATCATTCCCAGCATCTGTGCCCAGAAAACTCCAAATGGGGCCATAAAGTGTCAGTCATGACTGAACAACAAAGTAAAAACAGAGAAGATTGAATGTAACACTTCTGATGTTTGTTTTATACAGTTTGCTTTTCTTTTTCAGGATATTACAACATAATATAACATGACAACATAATATAATATAACAGAATATAATCCATTTCCTTCAGGTTAGAAACATAATATAACATGACATGATACAATATAACACAATACATATAACATAATATAATATAGCAATGTGATCTGATTTACTTCAGGTTAGAAATAGAATATAATATGACATGATATAACAGAATATAATATAACCTGATTTGCTTCAGTCTAGAAACCTCCCTGTGCTTATAGATTCTGCCTACTCCATCCAGTTGGCTAAGGAAAGCTCTATAGAGAAGCACAAGGCTTATGAATGCCCAAGGAAGAACTCATTACTCTACTAGAAGTGTCTAGCTTCATCTAGATGGTCCTTCATCACAGTTCTAGCATAGCTCTTAATATTAAAGACAAACAATAGCCACTAATTTCTTTAATAGAAAGGAAAATAGATAATACAATGGGGGAAGGGAGAGCAAGAGGGTGAAAGGTGCCAGTCTTTGGACATAACAGCTGTCAATGTCAGACATTTTGATTGCAAAACTGGGAATGACTTTCTATGCTTAGTCCCTATTTCCTTACCCCTTCCATTGCTCACTTATTGGAGTCTGATCCCTCCCAGGGAGTTATTGGGAAAAGGATTAGGTATGTCTCATAAATCATTACTCACTCTGTGACAGTCTTTTTACATACAATGGCCTCATCCGGGATTCAGCTTTGGCTCCAGTGGTGGCTCCAAACAGCTGCTGACAGAGTCTTTAAAAAGAAAGACATCAAAGTACAAGTAGATCAATTATGGAAAATCTATATAGCATTAAGGAGGACCAATCCCACACTTTACACTCCTTCATATGATTCTTATTTTTTCCAAAAGTGTTCATTTATGTCTCAGATACCCCAGTCCCATGACATCAGTGGCTTAGAGATTCAGGGAATTCATCTCCAAATCCATGTTGATTCCTGTATTGGTCAGATCCCAGCCACAGTTGGATGCACTGTAACTTGACTCTAACATAGTGATATCATTTTTGACATCTCTTTGAGAATGGACAACAGTCAAGAAGGTGTTACTTTTTGTTATTCTTGTTTTCTCTTTTCTGACTTATTTAGCTTTAGTATAGTGTATGTATATGTACATATGTGTTTTTTGAAACTGTATTAAAGGAGGGTACACTCATACCATACAAACAGCCTGGTTTTGCAAACCAGGAGACATGGCTTCAAGTTCTAGTTTTGAGCTTTCCCAGCTGTGGACCTTGGCTAAATCATCTACATTCTTTGAGCATTGTTTTCTTCATCTATCAAATGAATTTTAACACTCTATGACTGTGTATGTGAACAGCAAAGGATCACCAATTCAGGCTAAGAGGAGGAAGGTCAATCTGTACTCCAGAATATGTCATTTTCAATAAATGGAGTTTTATTACTATAAAGACATAATGATGATTCACTAATTGTTAATGAATTACAGAGTCCAAGCTCATTCATAATAATAATTCACAAACTTTCCTCACATTAATGTGAGGTAGATAGCATGAGCTAATGTTCCCATTTTATAGATTGGGCAGCAAAGGCAAAAAGGTTACGTAACTTGCTCACACTGACAAAGCCAATACATTTCTGAGGCAGGTTTATGTGCCCAGTTCCAAATTCAGCACTCTTTCCACTGTCTCTTAAATATAATTAACATGTTGCTTGCATTCCCCCGCAAAATTGCTGCTACTATAATGCCTCCAAAAATTTTATTCTACTAAGGAGGTAGACTATGCACCCTCATGCATATATTTTAGCTTTTTTTATTCATTTAGCAAAGGTTTTTTTTTTTTTCCATAAATAGGAGAAAGGCAAAATCCAAGTAGCCCAGCTGGAATTTTTATAAGTTCTAAATAATCTCCAAGTAATGTTATAGATTATGAACTATAGAAAAGAGCACTTCCATCTCAGAAAAATCAAAATTGCAGGTGACCCAAAGGGCAGTGCAAATACTCATGATGGTGAGTGTAAATAGGTTGCCAACTTATTACCAATGATACCTCCACAATAGAAATAATATAAATGATTTCAAAGACATGTGTATGTGAATATGTATGATTAGAAAAGGGAGATATACAAGTCATGAATCATTAAATGGGCAACTTGAAAACACATTATCCTTGAGCTGGCTAAAAAAACAAACAAACAAACAAACGAACAACAGAGTGAAAGACATCAGATAGAGATGCAATGATCAAGAATAAGAGTAATGAATCTAAAGTTAGACATCCTGGACTCAAATTCTCTCTCTTTTATTTAGTACCTCTGTGATCTTAGACAAGCACCAATATCTCTTTGGATCTTAGTTTCCTGATTTATAAAATGAAAACACTGAATTTCAAAAGTCTCTTCAAATGCTAAGTTGATTAATCCATAATCTTATAACTTCTAAAGTAGAGAGTAGTTACAAAGAAAAGCACACAAGCTGAGAAGGCATGAAGATGTTACTCATAAAGGAAGATCTCAAGTAAATAAAATCATAGCTCATCAGACTTGTCACTAGAATCTAAGTTAATGAAGTTGTACTGCTTGCTTTACCTAGCTTTACTAGATCACTATGAGGAAAGAACTTTGTAAATCTTAACATGCTTTAAAATGTGAAATGTTGTTGGGACCCCAATCTATTGATAAATTCAAGTCTCCCTGACTGCAAGGCCAGCTTTCTATCTCTTCTCTCTCTCACCACTAATCCTTATAATTCATAAATTCAATTTTTAAAAAGTCTGGTTCAGGCTCAGAAATGTGAAGCTGCCCTTGCCAAAATGAGTAGAAAGGAAATATATGGGAAAATAAAATCAAGCCCCAAATACAATCATAAGATATTAAATATATTGACTGAAACTGTTTTCTCTCAGATTTAATTTCCTATGTTTACAAATCATGTTTTAAATTCTCCTGCATATTTCCTGGGGAGATAGGATAAAATCCCAAATGCTTTTTGGAATTTCTCCTGTCCACTTTACATATCGAGTTTTCTTCTCAATCCTCCCCCATGTAATTCTCTCCACTCCCATTCCTGAATTCCCACCTGGTCATTGCTCTCTCTCTCTCTGTCTATCTGTCTGTCTCTGTCTCTGTTTGTCTCTTTCTATCTCTTTTTGTCTTGACCTTTCTATCTCTGTTTTTCTATCTCTGTGTCTCTCTTTTTCCCTGATATCCCTTCAGAATTTCTTTTTAAGCATTTTTCCTTCCCAAGTTTTTGGCCTAATTCCCATAAAACATTAGAATCCTCACCCAATATAAATGAGTAGAAAAGAGAGCCAAACATGACAGTTTTCTGGGGAATAGGACACACAATCCTCCCTTGTCCTTTTCTTAAGTACCCTAAGGCAAGTCTCTGGGACAGAAGGAGGAAGCTCTGCTAGGTGTCCTAACCCTCTATCCTTCCCTTGACCCTTTCAGCCAACTTTTGCAAGGGTGGATGACTAGGCACGGAGAATTAGATTCTCATCCCAAGCATGAAAGTTGGAGTTTTGACTCTTTACTTCTACCCTTTACTTTTTTTATTTATTAAATTCAATGTGTTATACTTGGCTTTCCCATTTGAGTACAATACTTTTGGTATCCTACTTCAAAAACAAAGTTTAAAAACATTCCTTCTAGCCTCAGATGATGGAGAATTGTTCTCCCTCCTATTAACTTCATAGAAAATGTAATTTTACCTTAAGGAACATTTAAACTTGTTGAAGGGGGTAAGATAGTGTTGGGGAGAGGAGAAAAATTATGAGAAGAGAGTATTTGTTGGTTTTTTTAAAAAAAACATTTTTTTTCTTTTTGGCAAAAAGAAATGGGCCATTTTCATGCTGACATCAATGCTGCTATTGAAAAATGTCCCAGAGAGGGGACTAGTTATAATTTCAGTCTGTTTTCTCCATGAGGAGCACTCAGTGAAGGACACGCCCAAGCAAGCAGCAGCAGAACCGGGCTTGGGAACCTCTATCTGTTCCAGAAACCAGAGTTCCCACATAACTACATAATGTGCTGCTATCAGGTTACTGGGCTAACCACAATGGTCTAATGCAATAGTAAGGATGCTGGAGCTGCAGTGGGAGTGCTTAATTACCCAGGGAACATGACTTACCCAGAGTTGTTGCAATCTTCATAGAATAACACGCAAAGGCTCCTAAGGAAGGTAAATGTTCTTTCTGACTGAAACAGTCACTCCAGTCTAAGAGTATTCTAGGATTAAGATTTCCAATGTCTTTACCTCAGTCTGTTGGGGTTGAAGAGCTAGGAAGAGTTGAAGTTTCTCTCTGAAGTCATCTATACTAGCTGCAGATATCTATATCTATAGATAGATGGATAGATGGATAGATGGATAAATAGATAGATAGATAGATAGATAGATAGATAGATAGATAGATGGTAGATAGATAAATAGGTAGATAGATATGTTTGTGTGACGTATAGGGCAAAGGAATGATAGCCACAGAATCTGGGACAGAATGACTAGGACTTAGTTTTGGAGTCAGATTGACTTCAACTCCCAACCTGCCATTGAATATTATACATTCTGGAAGACTTCTTACTCAGACAGAGAATTTGCATATACCCTTAGAAAAGGTGGAGATGGATAGGTAGCTAGATGGAACAGAGGTTCATAAGTTATTTATTATACAGTGATAGCACTTTCCCAGAAACACCATAAGATTGGCTTAAGCTGCCTCTAGCCAACAGAAGTAAGCTGCTTACAGCACCTCAAGCAAGGGTTACCTATAGAGTCATCAGAATAGCTGAATGGAAGGGAAAGGTTGCTGATGGCAGAGATTTTCAAGTTTACCTTAGAGGTGTGAAGTGATTAGAAATTGCTAGTCAGAACAGAGTAGAGGTCCCAGAGTTTTCCAGGGATTAACAGAATGATCCCCTTCAATTTGGGTTATACTCTGTTATGAAGGCATTCTAAGGTATAGGTTGTATAGGTTCCTAGGTTTCAGGCCTAAAATTATAGACCTAGAACTAGAAGGGACTACAAAATAGTTTAGTTTAACTCTTCATTTTACAGATGAAGAAATTAAGGTCCACACTAGATTAAGTGATTTTCTAAAGGTCACAAGGTAGTAAATGTCAAAGGCAGTATTTGAACTCAGGTCTTTTGATTACAAAGCTAATATTCTTCCCATTGTACCTTTCTGAGTTGCTGTGGCCAAAATAATGCATCCCCAATTCTCTGGTGATGAACCTCACACAACAAACATATGGCCCCCATTGCTGGGGCCTGTCAGCAAAGCTCTTCCAGATTTGATACAGTCATTTTTCCTCTTAAAACTTTACATTTATGTTTTGCTGAAATTCCCTAAGACCATTCTTCTGAAAAGAGAATTTGGCACCTAACTTTACTCCAGCCTTTCCCAACTAGTAATTGAGTTTTCTTAGGCAAAGAACAATAGTGCCCTTGGTTAGCTGAGGCTCCACTAAATAAACACTCTTTCTTCTAACTCAGTAAAAACATGCAAATTCATCAGATTTTTCTTCTATCTATTTGTGGATCCTAGTATTGATTCAGAGTTAGAAAGAGCCTTAAAATCCAAGGAATCAAATTTCCTCATTTCACAGAAGAATAATTATGGCCATACAGTTATTAAATGCTTGAGACAAGATTTGAACCCACGTCTACTAATCAGAGCTCTGCCATCCCTGGTGAATGGTAGACAAAACAGCAAATAACCTCAAAGAGAACAGTAACTCAATTTAAGCCTAGCTGAGGTACATTGGAAGGCTGAAGAAGCTATAGTCTTAACATATTTCTTAAACAGAGAAGTTTATTATCTCTTTTGACCCTGAGTGGATGACAGGGATGAGAAGATGAGAAGTGGCTCTGGAGAAAGTTGAAAGCTGAAAACTGGTGAGAAACAAAAAAGATAAATAGTTAGTGGAGAACAGCAATCAAGGAGCGCCCAATGAGGAAAATAGAGATAAAATGTCTAGTGGGAGTTTGTCAGTTGATTTGTTAGTCATCTTGGGGGCTATTTCCAGTTGTCCTGTTCTACATCTTGCCACTGGACCCAGCTGCCTCCAAAGAGAAGAGTGAGACTGATAACTGCTTCACTTAAATCCAGTTCACTTGCAACTCATGATGTCATCTTCCTAATGTCATTGGTGCTTTTTCAGAATGAAACACAAACACAATAATCATGTCCAACTCTTCATGACCCTCTCTGGGATTTTCTTGGAAAGATGTAGAATGGTTTGCTATTTCCTTCTCCAGTTCATTTTAGAGATGAGGAAACTGAGGCACACAGGGTGAAGTGACTTGGCTAGAGTCACACAGCTAGTGTCTGAGGCCAGACTTGAACTCTGGAAGCTGAGTCTTCTTGACTCCAGGTCTGTTCCTCTGTCCACTGCAGTATCTAGTGATCCCTAGTGGACGATATTAGAAATTAGCTCAATGGTATCCCCAGATATAATTGGCAATAATGAATGAATTATTATGAAGAATTCTTTTACCCATGAATGATTTCTGTGTGTGTGTGTGTGTATATGTATGTATGTATGTATATATGTATGTATTTTCCCACTAAGAAGCTTGCATGTGTATTTATGGGAATGAACTCCAGGATAATGGGGAAAACATTCTCTTATTGTATTATTATGTGATTGCTTTGAACTTAGTTTGTTTTCTCTCTGAGAAATGTAGTAATATAAAATCTAAAGATACCAATAAAATTTTATTTAAAAAAAATAGTACGAGTGCATAATGAAAGTATTCAAATCTTTGTTCATTTCACATCCATTCTTGATTTGGCTACTTTGGTCAGTGCTGTCTATCCTAAAACCTAAATACAGATAGAGTATTGGAATTTTCAAATTTATGCCAAAATATCCAATCTTCCTGAGATTGGAATTCCACTTAATTCACTATTCTCTGTATCAAGCTGATCATCATGCTGGTTTTAAGTAGTGTCAGCTCATGTCACCCTGTCTATTTCTTAGTTCCTAGGAACAATTTCCTTATGCTGACTGGGTTGCTAAATCAATAAATTGTGTTTACAGAATCCAATTGATTAGCACTCCAGGCTTCCTCCCAGGTATTCACAGCTATAATAGTGGTCTCCTTGCATACCATTAACCTGGCTGGCATTGTCCTTACTTTAGTGTTGTCCCTTCCTTCTTTGCATGATGGGCTGGACTTTGATGGAGTCATTATTGTTGCTAATATTGATATTTTTATAAATTCCACACATACCTAGTATGGTGCCTCTTCCAAGCTTACAGTCAGTTGCTACACTCATTTGTTCCAGCCATATTCATCAGATTTTTTTCTGATGAGCATAGATCATGGGTGCTAAAGCCGAACCTTCAAAGTCCATTCTCTAGTTTCTTTCCCATTGAAAAATCTTTGTAGGCATGTATCCCTCTCTCTCCCCAACCATCATTTGTTTGGAGCAATAGAGAGGTTTGCGATAGTGACTCAGGATCAATTACAGGAAGGTTATTCTTAAGGAGCTTGGACTTGTCAGGCAGAACAGAATATGCAATGAAGTGGTGGAAACTGCCACATACCACTGTAGGTTGTAAAAATTTTAAAGACGCGATCTCATGGCTAGAATTGTACACTAGATGTTCTCAACCCTGCATTAAATAATAGATGAAAACTCCCCAAATTACAGATTCCATAATACCCTTGAGAATTCATCAAATCATATTGAAATATCTTTACAGATAAAACTGCTGCCCATAATCATCCAGACATAATATTTATTCACAAAAATTAAGAACAATGTTTTAAAATATATGTTGTCATACTGAAAATTCATCATCTCCAAATCACATGGAATGAAAAGCTTTAAAAATATAGAGACTTAGAAGAATGAATGCTGTACAGGAAGATGATAAAGTACATATCATCCCTGCCATCCATTCTTGCTACTGGTATTGTCCCAAAGATACTTTCAGGGGGTTTAAAGAAGACAAGCTTACATCCCAATATTCTTTCCCAGTGAGAGAAAAAAGCAGTCAATTTATTCTCTTACTCAATAATAGGCTGAATAATAAATGTAGAAGAATAACAAGATATTGACTTGTTCTCAGATCATTTCTACATGAATTCTATCTGAAAAGTCAAGAACAAGATAAGAAAGACTACAAAAGCAGCATTTATCTCTTGGATGTGTCTCTTAGGGATTCCATGATGAGTTTAGCTGCTTCCTGACCCTTCAGTAGTCACAGGTAATGAAGACAATCAAAGACTTTATACTCAATCTTTAGAAAATTCTCTATCAAATAGAAGGAGTCCTCTATCCTACGGCAGAGAAACTCCCAGATCCCTTTACCGTTTTCTTTTTTTCCCTCGCCCTACTCTTCATACTTCCCATAAGGCCTTTTCTAAACTTTCTCTTCTTTTTCCCTCTCTCCTTGAAACCTCTTGGTATTTTCTTATTTTGTACCATAGAATGTAAGTCCCCCGAGGGCAGGGGACTGTTAATTTTTGTCCTTGTATCCCCGTTTTGCCTTTGTATCACATTGCTTTGCATATAGAAGATACTTAATAACTATTTGTGGAATTGAATTAATAATAATCAGAATCTTTTAAAGACATGTCAACAAAATAGGAAAAATAATTCTGAATATTTTGCAATAATTTATTTTAATTATATTAGGAAAATTTATTATTTCATGGTTGACAATGATTAATGGGCCAAGTAACTGAGCTTCAAATGTATAATTAACAATGTACCAGCACATCACTGAATTTAAACTGATTGTTGGTTTGTACCAGTTGTTATTCAGAATTTTCAGACATGCTGACTCTTCATGACCCCATTTGGGGTTTTCTTGGCAAAGAGTGGTTTGTCAGTAGTTTCCTTCTTCAGCATATTTTACAGATGCAGAAACTGAGGCAAATAGGGACAAGTGAATTGCCCAGGATCACACAACTAATTAAGTGTCTAAGGCCACATTTGAACTTAGGGCCTGATTCTAGGCCTGATATTCTATCTATCCTACT
Organism: Antechinus flavipes; assembly: GCF_016432865.1. NCBI lineage: Eukaryota > Metazoa > Chordata > Mammalia > Dasyuromorphia > Dasyuridae > Antechinus > Antechinus flavipes. Next base: position 519,923,883 of record NC_067399.1, read on the forward strand.
ACCTACTTGCAAGTTTGTACCTGCATATTAAAAAAAAAAAAAAAATTGGTAGTTGGTGAATGGGATGGTTTTAGGAGAGAGATTTTGTAAAAAGGTCAAGGAAAAGAGAAATGTGAGTTTGAACTTGTTGAGACACATATCCCTTCCTCTTAAGCTTTTTTGCCTATTAAGGCTGAAATGTCCAATTTGCCACTCACTTTTTGCCAATATGCCCACTTGTCCATGGGTGCCTCTATGGGTGGGGAAAAAGCAATAATAAAAACATCATAACTTCTACTACATTGTCTGATTAAAAAAAGTTTAGGAAGGAAAAGTGAAGGGGGAAGTTCTATGGAGAGTACTTCTAAGAATCCAGGTTCTTGGAGGATAAAAAAAAGAATCTGTTTGAATTCTTCAGTAACAAATGGAATTCCATAAGACTGATCAGCGGCTAATGCAACAATATTTAAGTAATGTTGGCAACCATGACTGGTCCTGCCCTAAATATTTTTAATAACTGAACTGTTCTGGATGATTTCAAGTGGTTGTATAAGCCAGGAAGCATGCAGACCAGCCACCCTGCAGTGAGAGCTGGTGATTTCATTAGCTTGGGAGGCTTTCCTGAGCACATAGCTATCTTGGTTGTGGGCTGGGAACTCCAAACTGCTTCCCAAAAGGGATTGTGAAGTCCCTTTCCTCAGTCCACTCCCTAGAAGTGCTCCTCCTCTTCAAAAATTGTGCTCATCTCTCCCTCCCCAGGCAGCCATTATCTGTTTTGACCCTCCCTCTCAGCTTCTCATCTTCCTCCACCCAGCACCAAGTCTCAGAGCTTACCAGGCTTCCTTTCTCCTCTTCCACTCCCTTTCCCACAGTTCATTTCTTTCCATTCCTGGGACTCGCCCTTCTTTATTCATCCCTGATCCCTCACTAGTGCCTGACTTTTTGCCTTGGAGCCCTTCTTGTCTTTTGTAATTTGTAAACTCATTGACCTTTAAACGTGGCCAAAGAGTTCTTTTTGGCCTTCCTCCTCCTGCCCACCAGATCTTCCACAAGGCTTGGAATTCTTTGCTTATTTGTTTATAATTTCTTTTTTCCTCCTCTTACTTCTCCAATAGTTCATCCCTACTATTCTATAGATCTGAAAACCAATACAGTTGGGGATTAAAGAAATATGCTGTCTTGAGTGCTGAATAAATCCTTCTTTCAGCAATCTTCATCCTAGTCCATAGATTCAACAGTTCTGAAAAGAATATATTCTTCACTACAAGTCCAATAAATTTCACATCTATACCCTTTCTTTTCCCCCCTACTTATCTCATGTCTGCATTTAGTCTTCAGCACCAATTGTATCAAGCTAATACTTCTGTAGTATAGGAGACTGTGTGCATTTAAAGGAAGGGTAAGGCAAGAAAAACTTTAAGAGATGCTCACAGGAAAATCTTGCTAGGTGGAGCAATGGATAGAGCTTTGGACCTGAAGTTAGAAAGAAGACTTCAAATTCAGCCTCAGACACTTGCAAGCTAAGCTGTGTGACTCTAGGCAAATCCTTTTACACCTCTGTCTCAGTTTCTTCATCTGTAAAATGGGAATAAAAATAGTATCTAATTCCAAGGATTGTTGTGAGGATCAAATGAAAAATAAAATAATATTTGAAATTCTTAAGGTATTATAAAAGTAAGAGCTCACTATTGTTATCATATACTCAATTCAATTAAATAAATATTTCATAAGTACCTATTGATGTCTTGATAAGAGGGATGGTTGGTGGCAAAGAAAGACTGAAGTATTGATGGAGTTACTTCCTGAGGCATGCAAGGAGAGGCACCATGGGGATCAATTTAACTTTGTGATCCCACCCTCTGTGAGGTTGTCCAGTCAGAAATCCAAATTATGTCAGACCCCTGAAGTTAGAAATCCAATTTATGTCAAACCCCTCAGGTTAAATTTCCCCTATACATCTGTCCATAGTTCCCACTGAATCCCTTTGGGGTCAGTCTACCAGGGCACTCTGGCTCTAGGAGGCTTCTTCCTCCCCCATGCCATGTGGTGTCTTTATCCTTCTTACAGCTAACTAACTCTTTTAGGGTGCTAAATCCCTTTTAAGTTTTAGCCTGCCAGCTAATGTATATTACAGCCTCATGGACTATTCCTTTTCTCCTGGTTAATTATAAGTTCCACTAAGGAACTTGTCCTTTCCATCAATAAATGTTAAAAACAAACAAATAAACCTTTCCTTTCTAACTATATGCTCTCCCAACTCTATTTCACCTTTATTTCCTGGTGTCTATTGTATCTCTTCATTTTGTCTGTAACCCTTTTTTCTAAATAAACCTACTTTTTGCCAAAGAGAAGGATCATTGTGAATTCTTCATGTGACCAAACCCTATCATTTGGTACCTACACTAAACTTGTCATTTGGTGCTAAACTTTAAGCACATCATTTGGAACCAGGAATTGCTCTCTAGATCACACCACCTCCTATGAATAAGGAGGCAAGTAGGCAGATAGTGGATAGAGCGCTGAACCTGGAGTTAGGAAGCCATGAATGTCATCCAGAGAGAGAACTATGGAGTCTGAATGTGAATGTGAAGCATAGTATTTTCACTCTTTTTTTCTTTTTCATAGTTTTTTCTCTTTTCAGTCTGATTTTTCTTACATAACATAACAAACATGGAAAAATTATGTTTAAAAGAATTGAACTTATTTAACCTATATCAGATAGCTTGCTGTCTTAGAGAGGGGAGATGTAAGGGAAAGAGGGAGAAAAATTTGGAACATGAAGTCTTACAAAAATGAATGTTGAAAACTATCTTTACATGTATTTGGAAAAATAAAATACTATTAAAAGTAGGAAGACATGAATTTAAATTTAACCTCAGATTCTTAATAGCTGTGTGATCACAGGCAAATAACTTATCTCTATTTGTCTAATCTATTGGAGAAGGCAAGGGCAAACTACTCTAACAGCCTTGCCAACAAAACCCCATACAAGCTCATGAAGAGTCAAACCCTACCAAACAATAACCATATTGCAAGACATTGTGACAGTCTCGGGGAATTTGGTGGCAAAACCAGATTGGAGTGATGGGTGTGGAGGTGGTTTTGGGAGAAGATAGTAAATTCCATTTTGGACATAAGATGATAGATCTAGAACTAGCAAGGACCTTAGAGGCTATAAATTCCACTGAACACTCACTTTACAGATGAGGAAACCAAGGCACACAGCATTCAAGTGAGTTGCCTGTGTCCATAGAGCCAGTAAGTGTCTAAGGCAGGATTTAAACCCAGATCCTTCTGTTTCTGTGGCCATATGTTGAATGTTAGAAGTCTATGGGGCATCCAAGAAGAGTATATCCATAATAAAAAGGGAGAAAGAGGGAGGTGACAAGGAGCAATTCAAGTTGCTAGAAAAGGTAGGGAAAAGGAGCTAGAATGTGGAAATATCTATCTGGTTTTGAATCTTGCCCATATGTGACCATGGGCAAATCATATGGCTTTTCTGAACCTTAGTGTTTTCATCTGTAAAATGAGTATACTAATACTTCATTGATTTATTAAGATTAAATGACATGATATTGATAAAAAAAATTTTCAAATTTTAAAGTACTATATAAGTATCAGCTGTTATTATTATGTCTTTTTTCTTATTTTCCCCCTCTCTTATGCATTCCCCAATGGAATTGATGAATAGTCAGTTATGTGAACAAAAATGTTTGAACTGGATTAGCTTATACTAGGATCACTGCTTTGAATTGAAACAAATTAAAGTTTGCAAGTTTCTCAAATATTCCTCATATCTTAACTCAGGAATGCCAAAGATTTCCAATGACACATTGACTATTGACTGACCTAGGCAAAATATCAAAGTGGTCAAAGTTTATTTTTGTTCTCTTTTCGTCTCTATTTCTAAGCCATTCTAAACTATTCTTGCATCATTTCCTGTGTCCTTCAGATACTCAGGGTTCCCATGCAGCCTTCTGACTAACTACAATTCTCAGAGCTATAACTAGAACAAGGCAACCTAGGCTTTTGCTCAAGATATCAACCTCCTGGTGGGCATACTTCCTTTGAATTTCCTCTGTGCCCCATTGCTTTAGTTTTATCTCTTCTCAGGAAGTTTCTTTCTGGATGAGATTACTCTGCAAACCACCTTCTAATTATCACCACTAATTTTGCCCCCGGAGTACGAATTCCCAGTAGTGTTTCAGAACATCTCCACCTGAGGGTTTATTGTCCTCCAAATTCTCCCTACTATATTCAAAACTCCCATCTCCTGAGCTAGGTATTCATTTATCTAATTAAAGCAATTCACACTGAGGCATGACTCTGGGGACTTATGAATTTTAATAGAGGAGCTTGTTAACCCAAATGAATCTCTAATTGATAGACTATACTGCAGAGATATTTTTGTTCACTCTCCTTTCCCCAGACTGCCAAGGAATAAAACATGAAATAAGTATTGCAGCTGTTCACCATACAACAGTCCCACACTCCCACCCCCACCCCCCACCTCTTGGCCCCTTCCTGCCACACACACAAACACTTTTGCAATCACTCTGCACCTCCTGGGACTCAACAAAAACAAAGAGTCATCACTCATCACTTAGGAAAGGAGCATGGGTTGGCACAGCAAATGGGGAATATTTGAAATGGCTAATCACAAAGCGGGGTGTGCCAGAAGGGCCCCTCCACTTTATGACTGATCCCAAAGGACCTGATGAATATTCATATTCATTTCAAAGCCAAGGAAACTGAGGAAAATGGAGAATTGAGACAACGAAGTCAAGTTACTCACATGGGGGTATGAAGGCCAATTTTACTAAAGGAGAACCAAAATCCCTCCTATTTATGGATGATGTTTTCTTATCTCTGCTTTTCTTTGTTTATTTTGGTACCATGATAATTCCGAAAGAGGGAGGAAGGCAGAGAAGAAGTAGGTAAGGAGAAAATCACATTCAAGCTTTCCTTGCTTTCCTGAGAAGGTGTCACAGAGCAATAATTATCATACTTTCTCAGATACATATAGGGATAACTTTCCTGGCCAAGGACTCAGGATCAAATACAGCACCGGCATGACCAACAATATGTCACAAAAGCAAATATTCAACAACCATAAATCTTTATAACAATTTAGAATAGTGGAATTAAGTTCCAAGTACTATGTTAATTATATCAGGGACCTTGCTGTGTTAAATTTCAATGTTAAAACTAATGGGCCAGCTGTCTATTCATTAAACTATTTTTTAAGTATTTGCTTTCTTATCATTTGGGAGAATTTTGGAGATCATTTGGACAATTCAGGTCTTTCAAAAAATACTGTCCAGGGAAATTTGGACTAGTTTTCTATTTCTGTTATGGGAACAATCATTCCCTCAGGCATCCAGATTCATAACCTCACAGTCATTTTAACATGTTCCTTCTCCCCCAATCTCTCCCTTTCCCTCCCCCACCTCCGCCAATTGCCAAGTTTTTTGAATTCCATCTCCAAAATATCTCTTTCATCTATCCTTACTCATCTCTTTCTTCAATTATTATAAAACATTAAAATTGATATTCTTACCTCTGGTCTCTTTCCTTTCCACTCCATCCAGCAGACACCTGTCTAAATGATCTTTCTCAAACATAAACATATCCCTGCTAATGAACTTTCAGAGGCTTCCTATTTCTTTTAATATAAAATACAAACTTGGTCTGGTATTTAAATACCTCCAAAATCTGGCTTCCATCTACCTTTCTAGTTTTATTTCAAATTATCAACTTGCACACACTCTATGTTCCAGCCAAATTCAGCCTCCCATTTCTTAACTCCCATAATTTAACTTCTTAACTTAACTTAACAAATTTATTTCAACCGTGCCTTATATATGAATTCACCTCCTCCTCAGTTCTACCTTTTAGAATTCTTAACATCTTTTAAAGTTTTAGTCTGTCTCCTCATCTGTAAAATGAGGTTATTGGATTAATCAGCTTCTGAGATCCTTTTAGCTCTTGATCTATACTCCTATATATTGAATATAGCTAGTATTCAATATTGTGAGAAAGAAAAGAGTTGTTAATGTTGATGTTGTTGCTGTTGTTATTTAGACTTTGTTTCTGAAGAGAACCAATGACACCATGGGATGATGTCTTGTTTTGTGCAAGAATTGGATTTAAGCGAAGCAAAGCTGTTCAAAGTCATCAATATCATTCACTCTTCCAGAATCATGAAAGTCCAGTGGCAAGACAAAAGTCAGGACTACTGGCCATGGCCCAGGATGATCTGTAGATGACCTGGCCTTATCTAACCCTTACAGAAATCAAAAATCAGAATTAAAGCCAGTTTCTGGTTAGGAATGGTACATGAACTGAACCTTAAAGGAAGGAAGAAATTCCATGAGGCAGAGATCAGAAGAAGCTCCTCCAGGCATGGAAGACAATGTGTATAAAGGCATCTATGCCTTGAACTGAATTTCACCAAAACAATACCTTCCTCTTGATTACTTTTCCTCTTGTAAAGAGAGGTATAGAAACCACAGCCAAATTTTCTAATAGGTGCTCAATAAACCTTTAATGATAATGATGATATTCTCTTCAATGGAAAGCATTTTTTAAAGTAAGACTCAATCCAACATATTTATCTTTCAATGTTTGCTGCTTCCTTATGTCACCAGTGGTCCTGGCATGGGGTGAGAGAGGGAGTGTAAGAAAAGGAGCTTTTGTTCTGCATTCACAGAGTTGAATTTATCCCAGAGGTAGATGAACTCAGCCTTTTTTGAATTAATATTAATTAACATGAGGCAAAGGAAATAACTATTTATTTCTTCTACCCTCCCAAAATGCTTAAAATAAACAAAAAGATTCATAAGCTTTCATTAACTAAATACCTAAAACTTAAAACAATAAACTTTCACTGTTATTGAACTCTCTAAAAGGTAAAGGCACTTTGTGGAATTGATGAAGAAAATTTTTACTTTCATCTTGGACCTTCAGAATTCAAGCAACTCACATGTGCCCAATGACCAATGAGGCATGGCTTTTTGTCCTTTCAGGTTCAGGACCACCCTCTTGATGGTCCTCATTTCTTCTAAGATACAGTCTACTTGTAAGAAGCACCTCCCATTGGGCAGCCACCACCAGCTCAGGAACCAGGGATCATCAATCTTATGTGGTAACTGCCAAGTCTGGAAATGTCCATCTCTCAAGGTCTCTGTTCCTTGGCTTGTGCTCAAGGAAAGATACACAAGCACAAGAGGTTCAGCCTCCCTCTGATCCAGGCAAGCACGTATGCCGTGCTCTTTCAGCTGCCATTGCACTAGAGAGTAAGACGAGTGGGGGAGAGAGTAAAGAAATTGACTCCCTTCCCTTGCTGATAGTCCAAAGAAAGGCTGGGAGAAGGATATAATGAATTATTCCAGAAAACAGTGGACCCTTTCCCAATCTCCAAAGTCTGCTGAGCAGAGAAGCTAGGTGGTACAGCGGATAGCACACTGGGCTTGGAACCAAGAAAACTCCTCTTCCTGAGTTCAAATCTGGTCTCAGACAAGTGCTAGTTGTATGATACTGGGCAAGTCATTTCCAAGGAAATGGCAAATTACTCTACTATCTTTACTAACAAAACCTGAAGTAAGGTCACAAACAGAGTGCTGTTGGTTTGGGAAGACCTGAATTAAAAACCTAACTCTGATATTTATTGTATAGGACTCTGGGCAAATCCTATCTCAGAAACTCGGTTTCTTCATCATTAAACTGGGGGAAACAATATATAATGTTGTATATGTATATAGAACCACTGGGTTGTAGTTGGACAAGTACTTTGTAAGCTTTAAAATACAATATAAACATGACAAAGTTACTGAAAGCAAGTCAACAAAAACAAATCAACACATGCCCCTGCGACACATCAAGAGGTTTCAGTTGCTTCATCTATGCTTCATTGCTATAGTGAACCCCACATGCCTCTTTCCTCCTGTATCTCAGTTTTGTTGTTGTTCAGCCATGTCTAACCCTTCATGACCTCCCAAACCATACTGTTCATAGGGTTTCCTTGGCAAAGGTCCTGAAGTGGTTTACTGTTCCATCACCAGTGGATTAAGGTAAACAGGATTAAGTGACTTGCCCAAGATCATACACCTAGTGATTTGAACTCAGATATTCCTGCCTCCAGGTCCAGTGCTTTATCCACCAACCCATGCAGTTGTTAATATATTTCCATATACTCTCTGTAATTGGTTCTGTAACCAACATACCATCCCCACTTTCACTGACTGCTTCCATTGAATAACCTGGTGATCTTAAACTTAGGCAGAAATATAGAGGTATTCAGTCTCTCTCTAGGACAGCTGTTTCTTGTAACTGCTCTACAGGGAAAGTCTTAAGGAAACTTGTTATGATGTCATGTACCCCAGCTCTACTTCATTTCACCACTTTGATCCCCTAAACAATGATTCTTTTCTCATTCGAATGGAAAGGCCTACATAACAGTTTGTTGACAAGCTATCTGAGTATTTCACACTTCATTGGAAAAATATAAAATGACTATTAGTTCATTGGAGCAGACTTTTTTCCAAAAGAACTTCAAAACATTTTATAGAACATTGTAAAGATAGACATAAGAGACTGATTTGAACAGTGCTTTGTAGACAGTAGGAAGAACTGCATTAACAAAAACAATGCAACTAGAATAAGAAGGAAAATTGTCAATTGGGAAAATAATCTTTGCATCAAAAATCTCAGATAAAGGTCTGATAAATAAAGTATATAGGAAATTAGCATGAATATATAAGACTGAGAATCTTTCCTCAATGGATAAGTGGCCAGAAATATGAAGTTACAGTTCTCAAAAGAATACTTGCAAATTCTTCACAAACATATAAAACCTGGCTCAAAATTACTAATAATAAGAAAACTGAAAATTTAAATTTGACATTTCATCTCTCATTCCCCCAAATAGGAAAAGATGACCAAAAAAAAAAAAAAGAGAATTAGTGGTAACTAAAAACAAGTAATGAATCCACTGTTCATCAAACTTTGAATTAATTTGACTATTCAGGAAAACGGTTTTGAATTATGCTATGGTAGTGAATTAAATGCTTATATACATCAGTCCAAGGTAACCAGGTAGTACAGTGAATAGAATTCTGGGCCTAGAGTCAAGGAAACTCATCTTCCTGACTTCAAATCTGGCTTGAGACATTTACTACCTGTAAGACCCTGGGCAAGTCACATAAATCTATTTACGTTTCCTCATCTGAAAAATGAACTGGAGAAGGCAACAACAACCCACTTGTATCTTTGCCAAGTAAACCCCAAATGAAGTTATAAAGGGTTGGACATGACTATTGTGATTGTTGTTGTTTGTACTTTATTCTGGAAGAGAAAGAAAGATGATGTCATGACTTGCAAGTGAATTGGATTTAAGTGAGGAAAGGCTGTCATGACCAAGAAAACCTCAATTGGGATCACAAAAAGTCAGACATGAATTAAATAACTCAACAACAACTACTATTAGGTATATACCCCTCCCCCAAGGTAAAAAAAAAAAAAAAAGATTTTCTCTGAAAACCAAAATATTCATAGCAGCTCTTTTTGTGGTAGCAAATAATAGGAAACAAAGTATATGGTCATTAATTGGACAATGGCTAAATAAGTTATATTCAGATACAATGGAATTGTCATTATATTGTATTCCATTCTTAGAAATATAATATCAAGAAAAATGAATATGGAGAATTCAGAGAAACAAGAAAAAAAATCAACATAGTAATTGATGCAATGAAGAAAGTAGAACAACAAAAAAAATACCCATACATTGATTACAACAATATAAATGGAAAGAATAATCCTACCCTACCTCCCCAAAAAACTAAATCTTTTGTAACTGTAACAAACAAGCTTGTTCCTAAACAAGAAATGAGAAAATCTACTTGGGGAGTATAGGCTTGTACTGTACTATCAAATTGGCAAAATTAATTTGCTTTCTTTTCAATGTTTTGTTACGAATGCATGGTTTAGTGAACAGAAGAAGGAAAGATCATGAAAAAACAAAAGACCTCAATTAAAAACCAAATATCTACTTAAAAAAAGAAAGAAAGTAGATGGAACATAAGAACCTAGGGATAAGTGTCCATGTGGCAGGCATCTTGGAAGGATTCTAGACATGAAATTCAAAGCAGTGCAAAGTGGTAACTATTTATAATAAATATATGATGATGTTTTACATAAATAATTCTGTTCCCTACCCAAATCTGCACTTTTTTTTCCCTCTAGGGAACCCTTGCTTGGAATCTATGATTGAGCAGATAAATCCTAGGGAGTTGGCTGAAACACAGAAACTAAGTGATTTGCCTATGATCACATAGCCAGTAAGTGTCTGAGGTGGGCTTTGGATTTAGATACTTTAAACTCCAAAATGCCATTCCATTGTCTATACCAATGGTCTCCAAACTTGGTTGGGTACTCTATCAATAAACATTTTTGAGCTCACACCCTCTTGTGGTATGGAAAACATATATATGTATATATATAAATTATATATATGAACTACTATATATTAGTACAGTACAATTATGTAGATTCTAAAATTTACCCCCAAAAGGCAATTAAAGAGGATAAGATAAAAATGAATATTTGATCCTACAGCTAATAGGGAATCACTAGAGTCTAATAGGACAAGAATGATAGTCAGATTTACATCTTAGAAAAAGTTCCTTGGCAGCTTTCTGGCTGATGGAGTAGAGAGAAGAGAGAATGAAAATGAGGGAACTAGTTACAAGCCCATGGTCCAAGTGAGAGGTAATAAGGACCCTAATATAACAATGGTTGTATAAAACAGAAAAAAGGAAACATAAGCAACTGATTGAAGGGAGAGAGAGCAAAGTGTTGAAAATGATACCAACCCTGAAGGAGTAGAACAGTGCAATGCTGGGAGATAAGCGCAAATTTTGGTTGTATTGGAAACAATATAACACATGATCGACTGTCAAAGGGAAGGTCTAGTGTGACCTGTATCCTTATTCTCTTATTGATCACATAACCTTTGGATTAATCCATGGCTTCTCTGTGTTGATGTCATGGCCTTTGTTTTGGAGTCTAGTATCCTATATGATATGGAAACAATCTTAAAAAATTGTACTGCGATGGACTTGGCTCTTATCAGCAACAAGATGATTCAAGACAATTCCAATAGACTTATGAGGGAAAGAACCATTCACTTCCAGAGGGAGAACTATGGAGACTAAATGTGGATGAAAGCATTGTATTTTTACCTTTTTTGTTGTTGGTGGTGGTATTTGTTTGCTTTTTTTCTCTTTCTCATGATTTTCCCCCTTTTAATCTGATTTTTCTTGTGCAAGATGACAAATATGAAAATGTGTTTAGAAGAATTATACATGTTTAACCCATAGTGGATTGCTTGCTGTCTGGGGGAAGAGGAAGAGAGGGAGAAAAATTTGGAACAGAAGGTTTTGCAAAGGTGAATGTTGAAAACTATCTTTGCCTATATTTGGAAAAATAAAAAGCTACTATTAAAAAAATGTACTACACAGATTTTCCTGTAGAAAGAATCAGAGAGTTAGAGTTGAAAAGGACTTAGGTCTAATCCAATTCTTTTCATTTTATACCTGTTTCTACCTCTCACTTGATTATCCTATACACTCTTCAATGTCCTCCTATTCCTTCTACCATCCCTTTGGATCTCTGACTATGACATCTCCCAGGTTATTCTTTTCCCCTTTACCTAAAATCCCATTCTTTCTTTTCCTTGATTTCTTGCTGTGCCAAAACTTAACCATTAAATCTTTAAAATAAAGTCTCTTTCTAATTCTGGGAGCTTTGGAAAGCCCAGTGTGCTCTTGCTTGCTAAGTAATCCATGCTATACTGGAGAAAGAGCAATGAGGGCAGTGTTGTTAGTAAAAGAATGTTTTTTCATCTTTGACAAGACTGGGGAGAAATGAAGTTTTCTCTCATCTCCTCCACCTTGCCCAGAATGAGATAGTGGTGATTGTGACTTCTGGCACCAGAATTACATTTCTTAGAGAACAAACATGAAAGCCTTCCAAGGCAGGATTTTATGACCAACTAGAACAGCAATTCCAGCTCTGCGGACACGAATGCAGAAAGTATATTCCCCAATAGCAACCACACTTAGTTATGTTTTCTTCCATCATGACGTGCAGAACATTCTGTTTTCACAGGTGGCCTTCTTGCTGAATTCAGGAAGTCAGACTCTAAATTACAATACTGCAAACCTGTTTACAGAGATTGAAGGTGCTTGGGGAGGCAGCTTCATTGAGGCCTTAGGGGTACAAGAATCTGGGTTGAGAATAAACAGGAACTGGAACAATCTTCCGCCTTTTTCTTATTCCCAGGGAACAAACAACCTGGGAGGGCCACTTCGAACAGGACCACACTCTGAGCAGCCCCAAAGTCTGTCCTAAATGAGCCCTTGGGGCAGGTAAAAATTGAGGGACTTGGACTCTCACAAAATGTAAAGTTGAAGGAGTCTTCAGTGGCTCCCTAGTCCATAAAGAATCCCATATAGAATATCTCTGCCAAGTGGTCCACCAACCTCTACTTAAAGACCTCCAGGGAAGCAGAATCTCATAACAACACAGTGAAATAGGTATTCTGAGTATTGAGTATTTTTATCATCCCCATTTTACAGATTAGGAAACCATAACTGAGAATTTGATCACAGTTAAACATCAAAGAAATGTCAAATGGCTGATAAGGTCCTTTCCAACTCTCAAAATCTGTGATTCACTTGCCTCAGAATTTGCACAAGTCCTATATTCTCCATCTGTAGAATCCTCTTGTTTCAAGATTCAACTCCAAGGTCACCGTTTTTGGGAATTCTTCTTTGATCCTCCTGCCCCCCCAAAGTATTCTCTTCAATACAATTGAACAAACATCTCTTTCTTGCTAATATAGGCAACACAGTGAACTAGGGTCTGGGGGTACAGAGACAATAAAAAAGCCATCCTTGTCCTTAAAGTGATGGTTTTCTTTAAATTTTCCTTTGAATTAGTTAGTCAAGAACTTGCTTTGGTTTAAAAAATCTTTTTCCACTTTTGTTTATAGAATGACTATTTGGCATAGGGGGACGTATATTGGTATTATCTAGTTGATGTAAAAATAAGAGATATTTCTATTTGGTCAAAGCAATGGCTGTAGCTATAAACTCACTTATGTGGCAACTGGATAGGACAAACCAAAGAGGTTTTGACAATTAAATTCCCTGTGCCTTACTAGTTCAGAAGCATTTGTGCTTCTAAAGGCTCAAAAGGCAAGGATGTTCTCCTTGGTAATGGTTTGAATTTTTTTTTAAGGCAATTGGGATTAAGTGACTTGCCCAGGATCACACAGCCAGGAAGTGTTAAGTGTCTGAGACTAGATTTGAACTCAGGTCCCCCTGACTTCAGAGCTGGCGCTCTAGCCAATCTGCCATCAAGCTGTCCTCAACTTGAATTCTTGAAGAGACTTAATCAATACACCATAAGCCATAGAAATGCAGTGTAAGCACTCATACATTACTAGCTAGGTGGCACAGTCTATAGCAGCCTGAACCTTTGGTTAAGACTAATTCATGCACTTGCTGGCTGTGAGACTCTGGGAAAGTCATTTAATTTCTTTCTTCTTTAATTTTCTCTTTTGTAGAATGGTAATAATAACAGCACCTACCTCCTTGATAGTTGTTGCGATATTCAAATAGTTACTTAAGCATTAAACTGTGAGGATCAATATTTGTAAAGTGATTTTCAACTTAAAACACTATAAAAATGCCAGCTATTAATATTATTTTAATTTACATTTATTATTGATAATTATAAAAAACCATCAAATTATAATCATAATTGTAGTATTAATATCATTATAATTAATAACATTAGTTGTTGCAATAAATGACCATTTATACATAATTGTTAAATGAATTAAGTCAATGATATATATGATCTTCAAGAGATACTCACCAGTTTGTTATTGTTCTCAAACTGTGGGCCCCAGTTCAATCTGTGGTGGTGACAATATGCTATAATTTTTTGGAAGGCCTCATCATGCATATAGGGAAGAGAAAATAAGGTGGCTCTTAGGCTGGTGACTCAAGGAGAGTAGTACCTAATGGACAACTCAAATGTCATATTCCTTCACTGGATAATTTATATAGTGATACACTGACTTTCTAGGGGCTCAAGGAAGACAGGATGTGAAATGAATTGGGCTATTGTCAAATTAGAATGACCCATGTCACAAAGTATTAAAGTTGCTTCTGCTTAATAGTTTTTCTTTGTTATAAAGTGACATCTCATTGAGAGAGGGAAAGGTATATGTGAAAAAGATAGTGATGTGTAAAAACAAAAGGCAATGATAAAACTAAAAAAAAGAAATGAGGTATTTAAGAAGATGCTAATAAAGAGAAGGTGAGAAAAACAATAGCAGGATTATGAAACTAAAGAGGAATCTGCTTTCTAAGAATGAAATATAATTAGAATGCAAATAAACAGCTGACTCCAGGATGTCTGAAGGAACAAGGAGAAGCTGGACAGCTTCTTGTCAGGTTTGGTAAGAGAATAATCTTGGTTAATTTGCTGACCCACTCAGAGGGAAATGGGTCAGGATGAGAGCTTGGCAGAAATGGAGACATGTCTGAATAGCTGAAAGCTCTGCTTAACCTGGTGGGAATTCAATTCTGCCCAGATCATTCCCTTTTTAGTTCTGTTGGAAAGGAGCCACACCTAGCTATTTCCTCTGTGCCAAGCCTTGACCTGGTGGGGTTACTTACTTCATTTTTTTCTCCTTCATTCAACATATTTCTTGAAGTTCCCGTGTTGTGCTCAGCAGCCTTGTGGGAAAGATAAAATAAGTAGATTTTAAAATTCTCTACTCTTGAAGAATTTAAAGGCTTGCTGGAGAGATGACTTAAACACGTGAAATTTTCAAGTTAAAAACAACAACAAACAAGCTGAATGTATGTGTCTCAATCAAGTCATCTTGTCAGTGAGTCTCAATTTCCTGATCAGAAAAATGTGAGTTTTGGATTAAATAATCACTGTGGTCCCTTCCAGCTTTTATGTTCCCTCCCATGCATGGTTGACAGCATATGTCAAGTGTTTTGCAAACAAAATTTCTATATTAATATTATTATTAACTATTCTCTATTACACCAGATATGAGTGGTATAGACAATAAGCATTTATGACTTGTCAGGGGTGGATGAGACTAGTATGGGCAGTACTATGGGCCCAGGGAAGGGCCTCTAGAGCAAGGAGAATATCAGTTTCAATGTTAAAGAAGAAATAGGAAGTGAATTGACAGCATTTGAAAGGAGAAGAAATGGGGGATGATTTCAGGAGATATAGTGAACTTGAAATCAGAGATTCTGACTGTGGCACTGACTGTAATCTAGAGCAAGTCATGTAAGCTCTGTGAACCTTAGTTTCTTCATTGGCACAGTGAGGGGATTGGCACTGGGGCATTCTTGCATTCTTTTGCCAATCTCCCCCCACCCCACCCTGACTCCTTCCCTGCAGGGTGGGTCTGTTTGGCCCTCAAGACATCCCAGAACCAGCAGCTTGCTGCTTTCTAATTCCTTCTGGGCAGGGACAGCACAGGGATACAAGGGTGCTGGATTAGGTGGCTTCGAAGGTTCATTCTACATCTGAAACCTTCTATTCTTTCTAGGTTGCGAATTAATCATCATGTCAGGCAGCTAGGCTGGGGCCAGACAGGGAAGGGCCAAGAATGGACCTAGAAGAGTCTGGATTCAGGCGTTTAGATTTAATTTTGCAGCCTGTGGGGAATTACTGAAAGTTTTTGAAAAGCAGATCGTACACTATATTGGAGTTTCCTACTGTTAGCCTCCCTTTATTGAACACCCAAAGAAGGTAATGATGGGTTCAGTAGAAGTTTAGCCTCACCTAGCCAGGTGATTTAAGAAGAAATAATGCTGAGTTTCCTCTCTAGATTTCAACAAAGGGTTCCCTAGAGCATGATGACTGAGGCTTAGCTCTTGGGTTCCAGGTTTAGAGAGGCTTACTTGCAGTCCTTCGATAGTATAAAAACAATAGAATTTAGCATCTGGTTAGCAAAAATAATTAGTAGAAATGAGAAAGTACCAGATGACAATATCTGGGGAATCAAAGCTCCCCTTAAATCCTGCCTTCCACCCATACGTGGCAATTCCTATTTCTACCCTTCCCCAGGACATATTTTGTGCCTCTTGCCCTGGGCAGAGTTGGTGATACTTGCCTTAGCAGCCAAAAAAAAAAATTGTTTTGTCTCTTAGCTCTGGGAAAGTTATGAGTGTGTCTTTGTGGCTGTCACTGCTCCTGCCACTCCCACAGACTGTCTTGGGTCTCTATAACTTGTGGGCTTCCAAAATATCATGAGACCAGAGTCAGAAGGATATTCTCTTTAATTCTTCCAGTTGGCATGAAATAAACTACTTGTGAAGTTTGTCGTGTTTACTGTCTTGCTATTTTTTTAGGACCTAAAATCTGTTTTACTTGTTAAAACAAGACACCCAGTTGTCCTAGGTCCTTTAAAGACGACATTTCAGGAACTCAGAGAGGGTTAATTAAGTAAGGCGGTGAATGGGGAAAGCTGGAGGACTCCAGAAAGCCCAAAGTTTCCTCTGCTATCATCTTGTCTCAACCCACACCTTGCATCTGGGACAGCTAGCCCCAAGCTCCATTTATTGCAATATGCAGTGGAGCAGTGTCTCACCCAGGCTGCAGGAGCCATGTTCTGCTTTACAGATGGGAAATCAGTGATATAAGTCACTATGGAGAAGATGGGGATTTAAAAGGCCAGGGTCCTGATTTCCAGTTCCTGATTTCTATCCACTGGGCAGCTTCAAGCCATTCCAGAGCTGGCCATGGAAACACCCGAGAAGCCACACACCCTATTGTCTTCCTGCATCGAAGCTGGGCTGAACTAATGAGAACCAAATTTGATTCAGACCAAAAAATGAGCCGAGAAATTCTTGACAGGCAGAGTTCTTTTATGTCAAGTTTTATCCTTGAGTGAATTTTTACAGCTGAGTTGGAAAGTCTATCAAATGGGGATTACAGGGTCTTTGCCAACTTCCAACATGCAGCTCAGCCAGACATGTGTGTCGGTTATCCCAGGGATGTGCAGGCCTGCACATCAGCGGCCCGCCTGGGCCTCCCATGGGTTAATCAGACTCTTTGCCCAGTGACCATTTCCTGACACTAACAATTTTTTTTTTTCTTTTAAATCCGCAAGTTGCACTTTCTGGGTTACTATAGCGGCAAATTGTTGATCCTGGATTCATTCTTGGGTTTTTATTCCTTTTTGTCATTTTTCCCATGAACTAATAAGCCACAGTAGAGTTGAAAGTACGAGCAAATGTGAACTTTATACAAAGCACTTTTATGTTCTATTACTATTCCCTTCTCACCCTTAATCATTTAGAGCTGTTAACATAAGAAAATGAAAATGATCAGACATCGCAGCACCCCGCCCCTTCCCTTTCATTTCCCAGATTTCAGAAGGGAAAGAATCACCAGCTATTTCCCATCATTATTGTTTGCAGAATAACACATGGCCTCAATTACTGCATTGAAAAACTGAAGGCAGCCTTTGGGTTGGGGATGACTGACTGGTCTCCACCTTCGGTTGGGAATGCACTAGAGAGCCATGACAGAGATGGCTTTGTTTGATAACATTTTTTTGAACCAGTGATGCGCATTGCTTTAGTTTTCTTTAAAATGAATTTTTAATAATGTCTTCATGGTGTTTAAATCAAAATCAGTTCCCTACCTATCCTTTCTCTGTCTATCCCGTCTACCCCAAACTTTTGCTTGTAACAAAGAAAAGTCACATAAAATTCACTAATTCAACTACACATGTCAGCATCATTCATTTCTCTAACTCTTACATTCAGTATTGGTCATTGTATGTGAGCTAAGTTATATTGGTTTAATTGCTATTTCCTTTTAAAACAACATTTAATCCTCCCCATGACATATAAAAACAATTTTTAACATTCATTTAAAAAAATTTGAGTTCCAATTAATTAATATTTCTATAGTCACTCTGTGTTGATTTAAAGTTGGAAGAGACATTAGAAATCATTTACTCTGCTCCTTTCACTTGATAGAAGCAGAAATAGATTCAGAAAGTTTAATTAGTTTTTCAAAGTCATATAGCTAGTGTGATAGAAGTGATTTTAGCATTCTTCCATTATCCCATATATAGTTCTCCGGGCTTTGATAACTTTGCTCTGTATCATTTCATGTAAATCTCCCCAACTTTTTCTGAATTCCTTTCACTTATAATTTCATATGGTACAATAATATTCCATTACATTCATATTCTCCATTAAGTTCAACCATTTCCCATACATAGGTATCCTCTTTGTTTTTAATTTGATTTTTTTCTATTTTAAAAAAAGTATTGCTATGAATATTTTGGTATACAGGAGACTTATTTTTTGTCTTTGATTTCCATGGAGTAAATGTATAATAGTCATATTTCTGGGTGAAAGGCTATGAATAGCTGAGTTAAACGCCATTTTCTAACATAAAGTCACTTCAACTTGCTTTCCAAGATGTTTGGATCAATTCACAATTCTACCAATAGTGTATCAGTGTGAATTCCAGCAGCCCTTCCATTTTTGATCATTCTTGCCAATTGGCTAGGTGGAAGATAAAATTTCAAAGTCCTTTGAATTTATATTTATATTATTGTTAGTTGATTTAGTACACTTCTTTGATAGTTTGCTTTTCTGGGGAAAACTATATTCTTTTCTCATTTTTTGAGGGATGAATTTATCTTTATGAGTGTCAGTTTCCTCTATCTTGGGAATTAGATTTTTACAACGTACTTTTTATGCAAAATTTTTTTCTTCCACTCTACAACTTCTTATTCTTATTGATCTTTTTTTCATGCAAACACTTTTCGATTTTATAGAATTGAAGTTGTCTATTTTATGGTTTTCAAAATTTTTTTCTGAACAATTCTACTCAATTGTAAAAAGACAGACCCACTAATGCATCATTGGTAGAGTTGTGAATTGGCACAACTATTTGGGGAAACAATTTGGAATGAAGGAAAGTGACTAAAGTATCCATAATCTTGATCCCAAAATTTTGCTGTTAACTAAATGGATACTATCTCAAGGAAGTCATTAATAGAAAAGCTCTTTATACAACAAAATATTTTAGTTAGTTATTTTGTTTTTTGTTTTGGGGTTGTTCTTTGTGTTTTGGTTGTGTGTTTGTGTGTGTGTGTGTGTGTGTGTGTATTTTTTAATATGATTGGAACAATTTGAGTAGAAAGAACTAGCAGTACAAAATGATAAAAAATGTAAAATTATAAAAAATAAGTTTAGAACCAATGAAGAACTATCAGAAGATCCCTCTTCCTTCTCCTTTACAAAAGATGCATATTTTTTTAAATCAATGTGTTTATCAGTTTTGATTAATTTTGTCTCTTTTTATTTCCTCTTCCCTTTTTTAGTTCTTTTTTAAAAAAAATTGTTATAATAAGAATAATTATTCTTATCTGGTGACACAGGGAAAAATCCAGATGATATGAAAATTAAAAACAATCAATAAAACTATTTTTAAAAAGTCTTCCTTTTGTCATAGTTATGAAAGGTAACTCCATCTCTTCTAACTTTTCTTTTATTAGGATGGAATACTTTCAAGTCATGTATTTATTTAAAGTTTATTGTGATATATTATATAAGATTCTATTCTATTCTGTTTTCTACCAAGCTACTTTCTCCAAAGTTCCTGTCACTATGGATTTCAAGGATTTCTCTCCTCTTCTCCCAAATCATTTGGATTTGGAGTTTTATCAAACACTAGGCATGTGTTTCCATATCTTGATGGCATATTCTGTTCCAGCAGCCTAGTTTATTTTTTTAAAAATCTAGTATTGCATTCTTTTGATGACTACTGATTTTATGGCATAATTTGAGATTTTCTAATGATAGCCACTTTCATTAGAATGTTTCACTATTTATGGTGCTTTTAAGCATATTATAATTTCCCAGCCAACCTCTCTTAACTTTTATTTTTATTGTTGCCTTTTCTGACATCAAGATTGCTAACTCCAGCTTCTTTGGATGGCATTTGAGCTATAATTCTACTCCAACCCTTTATTCCACCTCTATACATTTAATGCTTTTAGTGTGTTTCTTGTTTAAAGCCAATCCCAAGCCCACTGCTTTGAGACTTCTCATCAGAGGATATCAATGACCTGTCCTGTATGAGGGACAGAGTGAAGTTACAGGGAGTGGAAAGTTCGGCCTTGTTTAATTTTTCTTTAGACCTTCAATTCCCTTTGGGCACTCCTGGCTTCCACCATCAAGAGAGAAGCTGAAGGATGAATACAGAGAAGACTGGAGAGACTTACATGAACTGATGCTAAGTGAAATGAGCAGAACCAGGAGCTCAAACCTCAACAACGATACTGTATGAGGATGTATTCTGATGGAAGTAGATTTCTTCGACAAAGAGATATAACTCAGTCTCAATTGATCAAGGATGGATAGAAGCAGCTATACCCAAAGAAAGAACACTGGGAAATGAATATAAACTGCTTGCATTTTTGTTTTTCTTTCCAGGTTATTTATACCTTCTGAATCCAATTCTCCCTGTGCAACAAGAGAACTGTTCAGTTCTGCACACATATATGTATCTAGGATATGCTGTAACCTATTTAACATGTATAGGACTGCTTGCCATCTGGGGGAGAGGGTGGAGGGAGGGAGGGGAAAAATTGGAACAGAAGTGAGTGCAAGGGATAATGTTGTAAAAAAATTACCCTGGCATGGGTTCTGTCAATAAAAAATTATTTTAAAAAAATAAATAAATAAAAATAAAATTAAAAAAAGAGAGAGAGAGAAGCTGAAAGAACCTTACTTCAGGTTGCTAAAGGGAAAAAAATTCTGGGAAGACATGAGTGAAACTGGTGGTCTCCATCATGTCTCTATTCCCAACCAATTTGTTACACTAGAGACTGGAAACTTCCCTTTGAGTGAGATTTAGGGCTCTTTTTGGTTGCACTAAGTTATCTCACTTCTAATAATAGAATTCTTTCAGTGTGTTATAATTATTATTCAATGTATTTATTATCATATGCATACCTTCTCTGATTTTCTGTCTTGCTATCATCCAGATAAACGAGGTTCTTTGCTATTTACCATGTGTGTTCAATATGGAATTGATATGGAAAAGGGGTCAAGCTTTGTTTTTAGGACTTGGGGGTCTTCATCCTTCCCCCCAGTAATGAAACCACAGCCAGAAGTTAGATTGAACATGATTCTATCCATAGACAAGCGATATTTAAAGGGGCAAAAAGGATTTTAGTCCAGGACTCCTTTCTCTCTGACCCCAAATTTCTGCTTCTCCTTTTATCAGGAATTAATATCTCTCTTAGAGAAGAGTGGTGTGAGAACAGGAAAAAAAAAAAGGTTAGAGATGTCTCTTTTACCTCCCTTCAAGCTGCAGAACCACATCCCTATGCAACATATGGGTAACAGGCTAAACAATAAATTGCTGTTTTGCTTTCTAATTCATTTTTATTACCCACATTATTTTTATGTGAGTTCATCTCATTTATATGCAGCTATGATTGCTGTATTTATTTTTCCCTACACTAAATGCTCCTGTAATATCAGTCAATAACCATTTGTCAGTTGCCTACATGTACCAGCCACTGTGTTGAACACAGATAAAAATACAAATGGTTCTCAAAGGGATATATTCTACTGGGTTTGCAGGTGAGTAAATACAAATAAATATAACATCTTCCCCAAGGATATTGCTATAGATATTTGATGGAGTGGGAATGCCAATATGTAGACATTACCCAGATTTCCCCCAGTTTCTAGAACTTTTGAACTAAACAGGTCTTCCTTACATTGAGTAGCCATATGACTGAAATAAAGAAAAACCCCACAGAGAGATGAAAAAGAGAAAGAACTGGGAACCACACAGATTCCCCATGCTTTTTCTGCCAAGTCAATGAGTAATGGGACACTGGATTCTTTCTCTCTGGCAGAAAGCAGGGAAAGCAAATGGATCTGACACTCTATAGTGTGGCAGACATGCATGAAGCTGGAGATGGCAGCCATTGTGTAGTCTAGAAGAGCAAAAGGGATCAGAGAATTGATCAGGACATAACAGTTGTTGATGAGAAGCCCATAGCCTAGTCACAAGTTTTCTCTATGTCCCTCTTCCCTGCAACATTGCCAAGAAAACTATTCCCTTTCATACATCCAAACATTTTCTGTACTCTTTCTGACTGTTGGAGTGAGTGAAGGAAAACATCCTGTTTCTCCTCTGACCCTACCCCAACTCCTTCCTCAAGTCATTAGGATCAGAAAAACGAAGCCTGCTTTTTAAATGCTTATCTGAAATCCTATGTTATTTGAAGAAGACTATAACTATTTAGGGTGATTTTGGTCAAAGCCTATTTTAGGATTGAGAGGGGAATTTATCCCCTAAAAGGAAAGCTTCTCCAATAGTTTAGGTTGAGATGAGAGAAAGCTAATGAGAATGAATATTTTTATAATTTTTGATTAAGATATCCATATCCCATGCTGAGGAACTCAAAAAGCTAATGAAGAAATGAACCAGTGATACCCTGCCTCCCTCTTTCCCCATTAATGGTTATGGAACACTGAATATAATGTCAAATGTTTTTCAAAGTTGATTAGTTGGGGGGGGTTTGTTTTGTTTTTTAGCAGTGATTAGATTGTTATTTTTAAAAATGATTTATTTATTTATTTTGTTTTTACAATGCTACATTTTTTATTTGTAAGGGACTGTTTCTTACAATCTTTAAAAAGATTTTAAAAAGAAATTTTGAAAAAGAATCAAATACAAACTTTTCTCTGTGGTATTTAACATGTCACAGTCTGGAATCAGACTTAGACAATACTCCTCTTCCTATGGTCTATATATAGCCCAGAAAAAAAGACCTACTTGTTGACCCATAACATTGTGGCTCATTTCCCTATCCTGGTGTTCCTTGCTTAATAAATTGAGACAAGTCCTTTTTCTGAACCTCAGTTTTGTCACCTGCATAATAAGAGCCACAATGCATTTTCTACCTCCCTTACTAGACTTTGGTGAAAATCCAGGCAGGATATATATAGGAAGTGATTTGTGATGGTAAATCCATATTATTTTAGGGAAAGACATTATCTCTTGCCCTTAGTATAGAAGAGGCATGAATATAAATGAACATATAAAGAAAAAAGAGTATCTTTACAGAATATTTATAAAAATGCCTGATATATAGGGATATAGGAAGGAAGGAGTACTTGGGATTATTGATAGTGTTTTTGTCCTACTTATTATTTCACTGAACTTTATTTATGTTTAATATATTTTAATAACCTTCAAAATCCAATTAAAAAACTAAAGTACCACTTGAAGAAAATATTTAAAAGTAAAACTTCAAAATTACATAGCATTATTATTGCTAATTATTAGACAATGAACTCTTCACTTTCTTTATAGATTTCTTATTTTCCAAATACACACAGAGATAGTTTTCAACATTCACCCAGATAGCAAGTAATCGAATATATATTAAACATGTGCAATTCTTCTATACATATTTCCATGATTATCATGCTGTACAAGAAAAATCGAATCAAAAGGGAAAAAAAATAAGAGAAAAAAAAGCAAGCAAGCAACAACAAAAAAGGTGAAAATACTATGTTGTAATCCACACTCAGTTCCCATAGTCCTCTCTCTGGTGTAGATGGCTCTCTTCATCACAAGACCATTGGACTTGGCCTAAATTATCTCATTGTTAAAAAGAGCCATGCCCATCAGAATAGATTATCATATAATCTTGTTGTTGCTGTCAATGTTCTCTTGGTTCTGTTAATCCTGATAATCATTTCTTATAGAACAGTAATATTTCATAACATCCACATGCCATAACTTATTCAGCTATTCCCCAACTGATGGTCATCCACTCAATTTCCAGTTCCTTGCCACTACAAAAAAGGGCTGCAACACTTTTGCACATTTGAGACCTTTTCCCTTTTTTATGAACTCTTTGGGATGCAAATTCATTAGAGAAATTGCTGGATCTAAGGGTATGCACAGTCTAATAGCCCTGGGAGCATAGTTCCAAATTGCTTTCCAGAATGGTTGGATTAGTCTACAACTTCACCAACAAGGTATTAGTGTCCCAATTTTTCCACATACCCTTCAACATTTATCATTATCTTTTTCTGTCATCTTAGCCAATCTGAGAGCTATGGTATCTTAGAGTTGTCTTAATTTGCCTTTCTTTTGTCAATAGTGATTTAGAACATTTTCCCATATGACTAGAAATGGTTTTAATTTCTTCATCTGAAAATTGTCTATTCCCATCCTTTGGCTTTTTATCAATTGGAGAATGACTTGTATTTTTATAAATTTGAGTCAATTAGCTATATATTTTAGAAATGAGGTCTTTATCAGAATCCTTGGATATAAATTTCTCTCCCAGTTTTCTGTTTCCCTTATAATCATGTCTCTATTTTTGTTTGGACAAAACCTTTTTAATTTAATATAATCAAAATTATTCATTTTGCATTTCATAATATACTCTAGTTCTTCTTTGGCCATAAATTCTTTCCTTCTCCACAGATCTGAGAGATAGACTATCCTTTGTTCTTCTAATATGAACATAGTATCACTCTTTAGTCTAAATCACGAGCCCATTTCAACCTTATCTTGATATAGAGTGCTAGATGTTGGTCAATACCTATTTTCTGTCATACTATTTTTCAGTTTTCCCAGCAATTTTTGTCAAATGGTGAGTTCTTATCCCAGAAGCTAGGGTCTTTGGGCTTATCAAACACTAGATTACTATACTCACTGACTATTATGTCTTGGGAATCTAACCTATTTTACTGATCAACTACTCTGTTTCTTAGCCAGTAGCAAATGGGTTGGATGACTGCTATTTTTAAATATAATTTTAGGTCTGGTACAGCTAGGCTATCTTCATTTGCATTTTAAAAATTAATTCTCTTGAAATTTTTGATCTTTTTTTCTTCCAGATGAACTTCGCTAATTTTTTTTCTAATTTGTAAAATAATTTCTTGGCAGCTTGATTGGTATGGCACTGAATAAGTAGATTAATTTAGGTAGAATTGTCATTTTTATTATATTAGCTCGACCTGCCCATGAGCACTTGATAGTTTTCCAGTTGTTAAGATCTGGCTTTATTTGTGTGGAAAGTGTTTAATAATTGTGTATTTATTGACTTTGTCTTGGCAAGTAGATTCCCAAACATTTTATATTATATATATTTATTTTAAATGGAATTTCTTTTTGTATCTCTTGCTGCTCTTTGTTGATAACATGGAAATCATGATGATTTATATGGATTTATTTTGTATCCTTCAATTTTGCTAAAGTTGTTAATTATTTCTAGTAATTTTTTAGTTGATTCTCTAGGATTCTCTAAGTACATCATCATATCATCTACAAAGAGTGATAATTTAGTTTCCTCATTACCTACTCTAATTCCTTTAATTTCTTTTTCTTCTCATCGCTAAAGCTAACATTTCTCATGCAATATTCAATAGTAATGATGGTTGTGGGCAACCTTGTTTTACCCCTGATCTTATTTGGAATGCTTCTAGTTTATACCCATTACATCTGATGCTTGTTGATAGTTTTAGATAGATGGTACTGAGCATTTTAAGGAAAATTCCATTTATTTCTATTCTCTCTAGTGTTTTTTAATAGGAATGGGTGTTAGATTTTATCAAATGTTTTTTCTGCATGAGATAATCACATGATTTCTGTTAGTTTAGTTATTGATATAATCAATTATACTAATAGTTTTCCTAATATTGAACCAGCCCTGCATTCCCAGTATAAATCATATTTGGTCATAGTACATATTGCATAGTGCATACAGCAAGTGATAACTTGCTGTAATATTTTTTCTAATATTTTATTTAAGATTTTTGCATCAATATTTATTAGATAAATTGGTCTAAAAATTTCTTTCTCTGTTTTGACCCTACCTGGTTTAAGTGTTAGCATCATATCAGTGTCACAAAAGGAATTTGATAGGACTCCTTCTTTCCCTATTTTTCCAAATAGTTTGCACAGTAGTGGGATTAATTTTCTCTAAATGTTTGGTAGAATTCACTTGTAAATCCATCTGACTCTGGAGATTTTTTCTAAAATGGGACTTTTTAAGCAATTTATTTCTTCCTCTTTTAATCTGGGTAATCTATATTTTTGTAAGTATTTGTCCATTTCACTTAGATTATCAGATTTATTGGTGTATAGTTAGGCAAAATAACTCCTAATTATGTTTTAATTTCCTTTTCACTGGTGGAAAATTAACCCTTTTCATTTTTGATACTAATAGTTTGCTTTTCTTTTTTCCTTTTTCTGATCAAATTAACTAAAGGCTTATCTTTTTTTTTTTCATAAAACCAAGTCTTAGCTTTGTTTATTAGTTCAATAGTTTTCTTACTTTCAATTTTATTAATCTCTCCTTTTATTTAGAGACATAAAATTTCCCCTAAGAACTGCTTTGGCTGCATCCCATAAATTTTGGTATGTTGTTGCATAATTTTCATTCTCTTGAATGAGATCATCAATTGCTTCTATGAGTTGTTGCTTCATCCATTCATTCTTTAGGATGAAATTATTTAGTTTTGAATTAATTTTTTATCTGTTGTCCCCTAGCCCTTTATTATATGTAATTTTTATTGCAACATGATCTGAAAAAGATGCATTTACTGTTTCTGCATTTCTGTGTTTGATTTTGAAGTTTTCATGCCATAATATATGGTCAATTTTTGTGTAAGTTCCATGTAGTATCAAGAAAAAAAAGTATATTCCTTTCTATTCCCATTCAGTTTTCTCCAAAGGTCTAACTTTTCTAGAATTCTAATTGCCTCTTTAATTTATTTCTTATTTATTTTGTGGTTAAATTCATCTAGTTCTGATAGAGCAAGG
Organism: Antechinus flavipes; assembly: GCF_016432865.1. Lineage (NCBI taxonomy): Eukaryota > Metazoa > Chordata > Mammalia > Dasyuromorphia > Dasyuridae > Antechinus > Antechinus flavipes. The sequence goes on from NC_067399.1 coordinate 519,950,811, forward strand.
TTGAGATCAACCCACTGTATAATTTTGCTCTCTATTTCTTCTTGAAGTTTCTTAACTTCTCAAGGAATTTGGATGCTATTCTACTTGGTGCATATATGTTTAGTATTGATATTACTTCATTATCTATGGTACCCTTTAGCAAAATGTAGTTTCTTTTCTTATCTCTTTTAATTAGATCTATTTTTGCTTCTGTTTGATCTGAAGTTAGGATCACTACCCCTGCTTTTTTTTTTTTTAACTTCAACTGAAGCATAATAGATTTTGTTCTCACCTTTTACCTTTACTCTATATGCATCACTCTGCTTTAAATGTGTTCCTTGTAAACAACATGTTGTAGGATTCTGGCTTTTAATCTAGTCTTCTATCCACTTCCATTTTATGGGAGAGTTCATCCCATTAACATTCACAGTTAAAATTACTTTGTATTTCTTGCTATCTTGTTTTTCCCAAGTTATGCTTTTCTCTTTCGTTTCCCCCTTTCTCTCCTCCCCAAAGTTTTGCTTCTGATCTTTCTTTTCCTTGTACAGCCCCTCCCCCCTTCTTATTCCTTTCCCCTTCTACTTCTATTCTACCTTCTATTAGTCTCCTTTTTTCCTTTTCTTTTTCCCCTCCTGCTTCTCTATGAGGTGAGACAAGTTTCTCTAGCAAACTAAATATCTCTGATATTCTTTCTTTCAGCCAAATCCAATGAGATTAAGATTCACACAATGCTCATTCCCCTCCCTTCTTTCCCTCAAATGTAATAAGTCCTTTTTGCCTCTTCATATGATGTTATTTATCCCATTTTACCTCCCCTTTCCTCTTCTTCCATCTCTTCCTGTTTCATCCCTCATTTTTGATATCATCACAATAAAGTAAAATAGGCAGAATTTGACTTAATTGTGATGCTATAAAGAAATTAGGTATAGCTGTACACATAACCTTTAAGTATACCCCTAACAAAAATATAGTTTTCAAGAGTTAAACATATTATTTTCCCATATATGTATATAAACAGTTTGACCTTAAAATAGTTTTTTTCTTCACTTTTTACCTTTTTATGCTACTCTTGAGCCCTGTAATTGAAGATCAGATTTTCTTTTCAGATTGGTCTTTTCATCAAAAATAAATGAAAATCCCCTATTTCATTGAATATCCATCTTTTCCCCTGAAAGATGTTTGATTTTGTTGGATAGTTGATATTTGGCTGTAGTCCAAATTCCTTTGCCTTCTAGAATATCATATTCCAGGACCTTTGATCCTTTAAAGTGGAAGCTGCTAGGTCCTGGGTAATCCTGATTGTAGCTCCTCAATATTTGCATTATTTCTTTATGGCTGCTTGCAGTATTTTCTCCTTGATCTGATAATTCTAGAATTTAGATGCTATATTTCTTGGAGTTTTAATTTTGGGATTTCCTTCAGGTGATAATCGATAAATTCTTGCAATGTCTATTTTACCTTCTGATTGTAGGATATCGGGTCAGTTTTCCTCAGTGATTTCTTGAAAGATGTCTAGGCTCTTTTTTTCATCGGTTTTCAGGCAGTCCAATGATTCTTATATTGTCTCTCCTGGATCTATTTTCCAGGTCAGTTGTTTTTTTGAAGTATTTTATATTTTCTTCTATTTTTTCATTTTTTTTTTTTTTGGTTTTGTTTGACTGATTCTTGATGTCTCATTGAGTCATTTATTTCCATTTGTTCAATTCCAATTTTTGTGAATTACTTTCTTCACTTAGCTTTTTTACCTCTTTTTGAATTTGGCCAATTGAACTTTTAAATAAGTTGTTTTGTTCATTGGGTTTTTTTCCATTTCAACAATTCTATATTTTAGGGAATTGTTCTCTTTTTCCATTTCATCAATTATGTTTTTCAAGGAAATATTTTCTTTTTCTATTACACCAAATATATTTTTAAAGGAGTGGTTTTCTTGAGACAATTTCTGTGTTTTCCAAAGCTCTCATTTCCTTTCCCCATTTTTCTTCTGACTTTTTAAAAAGATTCTTTTTTAATTCTTCCAAGAGAGCTTTTTGAGTTGGAGACCAACTTACTTCACCCTTTGAGGCTTTATCTGAAGATGTTTTTTTACCTTTAGTGTCCTCAGGAGGTCTGTTCTTCCCTACCTCCATTATAGGTATTTATGATCAGAGCTCTTTTTGCTTTTTTATTCATTTTTAAAGGTTGAGGTCTGCTCTTAGGGAAAAGGGGAGATTGTCCCAGTTCTCTGTAGGCGACAGCAGCTTCATTCTGCCTGGGGCCTGTGCTGCCAGCTTCCTTCTTGTGGGTATGACCAAGTCCCACTTGTTATGGTGGAGTTCAGGAGCTCACTGTTTGCTTTCTGTGGTTGCATTGGAGATCTCATACCTGATCTGGTTATCCATTGGCTTCTGAATCAGGACAGAGTAGCCAACACTGCTGTATTTTGGCTAAGAGTTTTTGGGAAAGGTTTTATGTTTCCATCATGTCAATCCTTCTTACCAGTCTTTTCTTCAGAGCTCTCATTGCATTTTTAAAATAGTATTCTATTTTTCCTCCAGCAAAATGTTAAGAACAATTTTAACCTTCCTTTTTAAAGACTCTGCGTTCCAGATTTTTCTTTCTCCCTTCCTCTCTCTTTCCCCTTCCACTCTTCTTAGTGTGGTAGGCATTTTAATATAGTTTATACATGTGCAAAACATATTTCTATATTAATCACAGTTGTGAAAAAAACAGATCAAAAGGAAAAAAAGAAAGAATAAAGTGAAAAAATATATTTCAATCTACATCTAGAGTCCATCAGTTATTTATCTGGTTGTGGATAGAATTTTCCTTCATGTCTTCTTTGTACTTTCCTTGGATCATTGTGTTACTGAGAAGAATTAAGTCAATCATAGTTGATCATTATATAATGTTGCTAATATTGTGTACATTATAGGGGTCCTCAAACTACGGCCCATGGGCCAGATGCGGCAGCTGAGGACGTTTATCCCCCTCACCCTGGGCTGTGAAGTTTCTTTATTTAAAGGCCCATAAAACAAAGTTTTTGTTTTTACTATAGTCCAGCCCTCCAACAATCTGGGGGATAGTGAACTGACCCCCTATTTTAAAAGTTTGAGGACCCCTGGTGTACAATGTTTTCCTGAGTCTGTTCATTTCATTTTGCATCAGTTCAAAGAAATCTTTCCAGGTTTTTCTGAAATCTGTCTGTTCCTTTTTTATGGAACAATAGAATTCCATTGTATTCACATACCACAAGTAGTTCAGACATTCCCTGATTGATTTGTTCAGTTTCCAATTATTTGCAAAAAAGAGTTGCTCTAAATATTTTTGTATATGTAGACTCTTTTTATGATCTCTTTGGGATACAGATCTAGTAGTGTATTTATCTAGTAAAGCAAAAAAGTTATCAAAGGATATTCACAGTCTGATTATCCTATAGGCACAGTTCCAAATTTCTCTTCAGAATGATTGGATCAGTTCACAACTCTATCAATAATGCATTAGTGTCCCAATTTTTCCACTTTTTCTCCAATATTTACAATTTTCCTTTTGGTCATAGTAGGCACTCTGATAGGTATGAGGTGGTAACTCAGAATTGTTTTATTTTGCATTTCTCTCATTTTTTTCATATGACTATAGGTAGCTTAAATTTTGTTCATCTGAAAATTACCTTTTCATATCTTTTGACAATTTGTTAATTGAGGAATGACTTGTATTCTTATAAATTTGATATATATGTTAGAAATGAGGCTTTTATCAGAAATACTGGCTATAAAATTTTTTTCCCATTGTTTTGCTTCTCTTCTAATCTTGGCTGAACTGGTTTTGTTTGTGCAAACCATTTTTAATTTTATGTGAACAAAATTATTCATTTTGCATTTCATAATGTACTCTACTTCTTGTTTGGTCACAGATTCCTCCCTTCTTCAAAGATCTGACAGTTAAGCAATTCCTTACACTTCTAATTTGCTTATAGTATCACCCTTTATTTCTATATCATGGACTCATTTCAACCTTATCTTGGTATAATGTATGAGATATTGATCTATGCCTAGTTTCTGTCATAATTTTACATTTTCTTTTCTAATTTTCCCAGCAGTTTTTGTCAAACAGTGGATTCTTATCCCAGAAGCTGGAGCCTTTGGATTTATCAAACAGTGGATTCCAATAGTCATTGACTACTGTGTGTACCTAATCTATTCCACTGATCCAGCACTCTATTTCTTAGCCAGTACCAAATGGTTTTGATGACTGCCATTTTATATTAGTTTTAGATCTGGTAGGAATAGGTCACCTTTTGTATTACTTATTTCATTAATTCCCTTTGTATGCTTAACCTTTTGTTCTACTAGATGAATTTTGTTATTTTTCTAGATTTATAAAATAGTATTTATTGCAAATTTTCATTACAATTGATTACAATGACGTGTTAGATTAATTTAAGTGGAATTGTTGTTTTTATTACATTAGCAATTAATAAACAATTAATATTTTTCCAATTGTTTAGATCTGACTTTGTATCACTCATTTCTTTCCCCAATTTTTCTTCTCTCTTAAATGATTTTTAAGCCCCCTTTTGAGCTTTTCTATGACTTCAGGAGAGACTATTATCTGACTTTTTGGTGGGGTTTTATCCACAAGTGTTTTGAGATTGCTGTACTCTTCTAAATTCGTGTCTTGATTTTTCCTGTTACCAGAATAAATTTCTAGGGTCAGATTATTTTTTGTTGTTTTTTGCTCTCTTTTTTTGACCTTTTCTTTTAAATTTGATCTCTGCTCCCTTGGTGAAAGGAGTACTGATTCAGACTTCTTGTGCCAGTCACTGCAGGCCAGAGCAATGTATTTGATGTTGTATCAATGTTGCCACAGGGGACCTTTATGTCTGGTGCTGATCAAGGGGGAGCACTGCTGGATACTGGAGGAGTCTGGCAGCTCACCTACTGCTAAGCTGGGGTCCATTGGTGGTGACTGGCTTGGGCTGAGTCTGGTGGGGTGTTCTGCATTGTCCCTAGGCTACCATGCACAGGGTGATCCCCTCAATGGAGGATGCCTGCTTGCCTGGGACTATGCTGAAGCCCTCTGCTAGAGAACATCTGCCTGCCCCAAGCTACCCTGAAGTACTTGGTTGTTGGGAGAGCTGGAGTCTGCCAGCTGACACATGAGGGGATCCCACTGTTGGTGTTTGCCCATTCCACCACACTAGAACTCAGGATCTCCTGCAGGTATGCTGAGATGTGGCTCACCGGAAAAGCTTCCCATCCTGGACTATATCCCCTCTTACCTGAGTGAGACAGACCCTTCCTGATGATCCTCCAGCTTTTCCAAGCTAACAACTTCTTTCTTCCCATCACCTTGCTGGTTCCAGGACTCCCACACCTGTCTTGTGTTTTATGGCATTATTTTGTGGTTTTCTGGAGGTGAACATGGGAGACTTACAACAATTCACTGCCCAGTGAATTTCTTCTTCTGGGTTTGTATCTTGTGCATCTTGGGTTCCATTATATCTCTGTCATGGGTATCTTTTTTGTTTATTGATTTTTCTAGTCTTTTTTCTTGAATTTGGGCTTTGAATTATGTCCAGGCTCTTTAAACTTTTGGAAGAAAAACTGGGTTCCTGTAGGGTCCTAGTCTACACAGGCTAATATCCTGCTTCTGCTTTCTCTCATTATTGAGCGCTGTATTCTTCAAGTGACTCAGAGGCAGTTCAGGCCAGGAAACTGCAAACTTTCAGTGTACTCTAAGCAGTTTTATCTAGTATAAAATCTGATCACTGCCCTCTTGGTCTAAGCTTTGTAAATTGCTGAAAGGCTCTATATATTCAGAGCTACAGGTTTATCTCTTGGTTTAAATTCTTCCTCATTTGCTCAGTTGCAGGCTCTAGATTCACTCTATGGATAAAACCTTTGATTCTTCTCTAAGATCAGAGGGATGTGGTCAGTAGCTTCCTTCTGTTCTCTGCACTAAAACTGCAATCACTTTTGGTAAATTTGGTAAAATGCTATTTACTTTTAGAGAGAGAACTGATGAACTTTGGGTACAGACTGAAGCATACTTTATTCATTTAAAAATTTTTTTTTCTTGCAACACAGCTAATATGGAACTGTTTTGCATGACTTCACATATATACATGATATCATATTACCTGCCTTCTTAATGAATGGGGGAGGGACTGGAGGGAAGGAGAAAAATTAAAACTCAAAAAAATTTGTTAAATGAATTCCCCACATAAATAAACAAACAAACAAATAAGGATTTTCAAATTACCAGGGTTTGGTATTCTTTTTAGAATTTTGAAGTAGGTGTAGGAGAGATCTGGGCAGAGCAGTTCTTCCTACTCCACCATCTGTGTTAATTTCCTCACAGCCTTACATCCCAAGATAGTAATCTCACTGAGATTTCTTTCCCAATCAGAGTTGAATGTCTCAAATCTACTCAATTTTATTATCTGTAGTAAGAGAGCCTGTATCATAAAAATTAATGCTACTTAATATACATAAGGACATTGGCACCCAACTACTAAGGTGTAAATATCAATGGCCAGTCATGACCATTACATGACCCTAGGGTAGGGGACCTGTGTTCAGACCCTATCTCTGATGCTTACTACCCATGTGACATTGACAAAACCATATAAAATCCCTGGGCCTCAGTTTATTCATCTATAAAATGAGAGGGTTAGACCAGATGGTCTCTATGACCCATAGAAATGAGCATAGAAACTGGTATTAAAAGCGTCTCCACTCCTTCCAAGCATCTTGGAATAATTGTTCTTGTCTTTTTTTTTCTTTTTCCAGCTCAGAAAGTTCATCTCTTAAAGCCCCAGTGTCTTCCTTGCCAGTAGCAGATGTGATACAGAGATTTCTTGTAGGCGGCTCTGCCCCAATCACATCTGGCTAGCCAGAATCTCCCTCTCTTCCTCTGGCAGCCCAAAGAACAGACAGTTCTAGTTGAATCTCAAAGCAGTCTGTGTTTCTTGATTTACTCCAATCTCCTTCCATTCCTGGTCTAGGCTTCATTCAACAAACATTTATTAAGTGCTTACTATTTACGAATTCACTATTCCCCTTTCCTGGTTTTAGGCAGGTTACTTTTTCTAATTCTTAGATTTTTCAGGAGTCCTGCTGTCTTCCCATAGCTTTTGGATTAGCAAGTCTCTTCCAGGCATGAATTTCTGCTATGTTATCATCTCTTTTTATCAACATAATAGTATTTTATTTTATTTTTTCCAATTACATGTAAAGATAGTTTTCAACATGCACTTTTTAAGATTTTGAGTTCCAAAATTTTCTCCCTCCCTCCCTTGACAATAAGCAATCTGATATAGATTATACCTATGCCTCTGGCTCTTGCTAATGGTATAATTCAGAAAAACAAAACAACATATTATCTATTCTGACCATGTATACCTTATTCTGTAAGTATAGCACACCATTTTTCTGTCAAGGGAGGCTTGCTTCACCAACAGGCTTTGGAGTCAAGATCAGTTTGCCTGTCTATCAGAGTTCTTATGTCTTTTAATGTTGTTTTCCTTTACATCATAGTCTTTCTTCCAACGTCACTTTATACAGAACTTCCAAAAATTCTTTGTGATTTTTACATAATTTTATCTTTGGTGTTGTCATTTCTGTGTTTTCTTTTTCCAGCCATGTCCTATTCTTGGCAAAGGTACTAAAGTATTGGATTTGCCATTTCCTTCTCCATCTTATTTTACAGATGAGGAAACTGAGACAATTGGGATTAAGCAAATTGTTCAGGATCACACAGCTAGTAAGTCTTTGAGGTCAGATTTGAATTCACAAAAAGGAGTCATCCTGACTCCATGACCAGTGCTTTATCCCCTGTATCACCTAATTAAATAATATTCCCTTACATTTGTGTTCTCAAGTTTGTTTAGCCACCCCCAATGAATTGCTATATACAGCTTGCTTCCACTTATTTGCTACCCCAAAAATTATTGCCATAACTATTTTTGGTCATAAGTAGTTTTTTCCTTTGAATATATGCAGGATATGTCTATTTTCCTCATTCTACTATCTTCTCCATTCAGTATCTTCTCCAAATAGTTTATATATATATATATATATATATATATATATATATATATATATACACACACAATGTGAGTATACATATATATACTCACATTGTAAACATATATATGTATATATATGTACATATATACATATACATATATATGTTATATATATAAATAAAATACATATTCACATGCACGCACATACACACACATACATACGTATATACGTCTTTCTCCCCATCTGTCTGCGGAGCTCTCTCGTCCCTTGGTATGGCAGAGAGGTCTAAGGCATTGCTTATGTTATTGTATTACTCTAATCTAAACTGACTTTCAGAGCAATAGTTCACTAAGAGCAGCACAATGGGGCTGCACATTTCTCCTACAATCTTTATGGCATTTGGATAAATTTTCTATCAACATATGATCTCCTGCATTCAGGTCAATGCAGTGATGAAGGAAGTCAAGAGGGAGAGTTATCACAGCAGGGGAGTATCCTGAGAATGTCCACCACCTATTTATGGGTTGCCATGTGGCCTTCATTTTCCTGCCTGTCCCATGCTTTTTGCTTGTCAGCACTCTCTATAGACTGATTTCATGGCTGACTTTGGAGACCGACTCTGCTTTTGGCTGGTGATTTGTGCCTGCTTCCTTTTCACCCTGACTAGAAAATGAGTCTCTCTTAATCCTCCTCCAGCCCTCCTACCTCCTGACAACTTCCCTCCCTCCTCCCACTACAGCTCTAATACTTTAATTTTCTCATTAGTTGCTTGGCTTTGGACTATTCCCCAAAGCAAATTTTTGCTCAAATATTTTCCATCTGAAATTCATGTTTGGAAACGAAAGCATCTCACAGTGAAGAACCTTTAATGGGGTAGAATAGAATTAGGGTATTATTGAAAAAGACAAGTTTGTGTCTCCAAATCACTTTCAAACATTACAAAAAAAATAAGCCCTTCATCTCTTAGGTTCCTATCCAACAGGCAGCAGGCCCAATGCAAATCTGATTACGACTAAGACTTGTGCCAACTGGAGGCCAGAGAAGGACTAAAACATGGACAGGTGCTGGTGGTTGGCACTGAATACTGTTCAGTTTTCAGATCCCCTGTTAATTTACTGCTGACATTAAGCCAGAAGGTATTGTTAATTCACTAGAATACAAAATAAGGATATAAAAAAAAACTTAGTAGGTTAAAATGATATGCTGAATTTAACAGGGTGAAAGTTAATAAGAATAAATGTAAAGTCTGATCCTTAGGTTCAAAAAATCAACTGAATGAACATTGAATGGGGAAGATATGATTTGACAAAATTTCACTTGAAATGAACTCCCAGGAAATAGGGATTCCTTTTGCCCTTCCTTTTATACCCAGAACTTAATATAAAACCTGGTGCATAGTAGGAGCTTAATTTGATTGTTGACTTGATTTGTAGTAAACAGAAATCTCAGTATGAATTAAAAATGTGATATAGAAAATAATTTTATTTTTCATTTTAAATTTAAATAAAAAAAGAAAAATGCTATGTATGCAGCAAAACATAAAAGATTTAAAATATAAAGCAATAAATATAAAAAAATTTAAATGCAATCTCAGATTACATTAGAAAAGCAGATTATAGAAAAAGCTAGAAAAAAAGAAGTTGATAACTGCTTTTGTCCTCCTCCTCTGGGGGTCAGATTAAATCTGCAGTATTGTTTTTAGTTTTCAATGCCACCTTTTAAGAGAGACATTGCCAAGTTGGATTGTGTCCAGTTAAGGACTGTGTCCAAGAATAATGATGAGGTGACTTGAAACTATGTTAAAAGATCTGGGAAAGTTTAGACTAGAGAAGAAAACAATTTGGATAGGGGGATGGGAACAACATAATAAAATTCTTAAAATAATTGGAGATCTATCATGTGAAGAATGATATGAGTTATTCCATGTAGTTTTGGAGATGATGACCTAGAACCAGTAAGTGAAGATCAGATTTTGTTTCAGCATAAGGAAGACCTTCCTAACAATTAGGCTGCTGAATATAGAACAAACCATTTCTTCTTCTTTTTAAAATTTATTTTTAATTTTTCAAATTAAAGCTTTTTATTTTTAAAACATATGCATAACAACTTTCACCTTTGCAAAACCTTGTATTCCAAAGTAATCCAATATATTAAACATGTGCAATTCTTCTATACATATTTCCACAATTATCATAGTGCACAAGAAAAATCAGATAAAAAAGGAAAAAATGAGAAAGAAAACAAAAATGCAAGCAAACAAAAAACAAAACAAAACAAAAAGTGAAAATGTTATGTTGTGATCCACACTCAGTCACCACAGACCTGTCTCTGGGTGCAGATGGTTCTCTCCATCATAAGACCATTGGAACTAGCCTGAATCACCTCATTGTTGAAAAGAGCCAAGTCCATCAGAATTAATCATCACATAATCTTGTTGTTGCTGTGAATAATGTTCTCTTAGTTCTATTCACTTCACTTAGCATCAGTTCCTGTAAGTCTCTCCAGGCTTCTCTTAGATTATCCTGCTGATTGTTTCTTTTAGAACAATAATATTCCATAACATTCATATACTATAATTTATTAAGTCATTCTCCACCTGATGGGCATCCACTCAGTTTCTAGTTTCTTGCCACTACACAAAAAAAGGGCTGCCCACAAACATTTTGGCACATGTGGATCCCTTTCCCTCCTTTAAGATCTCTTCAGGATATAAACCCAGTTGAAACATTGCTGGATCAAAGGGAATACACAGTTTGCTAGCCCTTTGGGCATAATTCCAAATTGCTGTTCAGAATGGTTGGATCAGTTCACAACTCTACCAACAATGTATTAGTGTCCCAGTTTTCTCACATTACCTTCAACATCCATCATTATCTTTCCCTGTCATCTTGGCCAAACTGAGGGGTGTGTAGAGGTACCTCAGAATTATCTTAATTTGCGTTTCTCTGATCAATAATGATTTAGAACATTTTTTCATGAGTAGATAATTTCTCCATCTGAGAATAGACCATTTCATGAGATAATGAACTCTCCATAATTGAAGGTGTTTAAAAAGTTGTTACAGGGGATTCATGAATAAAGTAGGAAGTAGACTATAGGATACATAAGATTTTAAGATTCTACCATTTTCCAGGCCTTGGGGCTACTTCCAGATTAGGTTATAGCCTGAGGTCATCCCATGTGTCCGAAATCTAACTTCCCAAGCTCTTGCGGGATGAAAATGTGCTTGCTACATAATATGTGCCGGCTGCTGAATGAGCCTCTCTGACAACTATCTATCCCAGTGGAGGTCAGCTCAGGATTTCAAGCTTGGCCAACTCACCCCAATTGAGCCATCCCTCTCAATTTCCCCCACACCCGTTTCTGTGCCCAGAAGCTCTAGAGAAAAATAACATCTACCATCCCAAGCATGCTCTTCCTTTGAGTTAAATGTGGGTGGGGCTCTCCATTCCCACGGCTTTCCTAAGCTAAATTCAAGAAGGGCAAAATCTCTATATCCTCTGGCCAGAAGGCCAAGCTGTCCTTGCTGGCAGCAAGTGCAACCTTTGTCTTCAGGGATGCAGAAGGGACATGGTTTGACAGAAGAGGGGATTGAGAGGAGGAATTCTAAAGCAACTGATACATACCAAGATGGCCCAAATAATATCTCATGCTGGAATGGAAATCTTATCCAACTGACTCAGATCTCCACTGCAATTATTCTCTAATTCCCAATCCTAGACAAGGAACATAAGTGCATATGATCCTTTCTTTCTGTTTTCTCCAAGGGAGGGAAAGACTGTTAGAAGAATGAAAATCCAGAAGCCCCACTATTCTCTCCTCTCCTTCAGGTTTTTGCTGAAAAACAAAGATGAAAAATCCTTGAATGACTCACCAGACTGTTGTGAGGTGGTAAAAGAAAGGGTGTATGTGATAGAAATTCCAATGATTTTTCTGGCTCGATGAATGACAAGGAATTTATTAAGGTTTGCTACATGCCCCAAATGGTATTAAGCTCTTGGAATAACAATGCAAAAACATTCGGTCCCTCTCCTTGAGGAACTTATGTTCTAATTGGGAAGATAACCAATATGAGGGAATGGTGGTCAGGGAAGGACATCCAGGTCACAGAGATGGTGAGTGGAGTAATAGGGAAATGGATAGATGTTTCTTTACCAAGATTTGGTTACCATTCCAAGAGCTAAAGATGGAGAGTGGTGAAGTGAGGCAGGGTGAGGGTGGGGAGAAAGAAAGGGTTCAAAGACTGAAGCATAGCATGTAGTTGATTAGAAATCAGTGGAAACAGGAAAGGGAGAATGGTTTGTATGGGACTAGAATGAACTCTCATTAATCAGGAGACCAGAATCCAAGTTCAGGAGCCAGAATGCAAGGTGAGAGATGAAGGTTGGAGTGCAGTTATATGGCATGAAGATGGCCAGGAAATTTAAAAATGTCACCGTTAATTTTTCTCTAGGACTGACTGCAGCCAAGATATGGATTGATTAAAGGATATCCATAATCACTCAAAAGCTCTTGCTATATAGTTTGACTGTAGGATAGACTTGGATCTTTGCGAGCTGGTCATGTTGTGGACAATCAAAACCATATTTGTTAGGAGTTGGTTTGGGTCAGCATGAGTTATTGTAAATATTATAAATTATCAGGGTTATGAGGGTTTCCTTGACTAACTTTCTGGACTTGGAGCTGAATTCTTTCTATGTGTTCATCCTACGCATAAAACTTTTTTCTATATTGAATGCTCTTGTTGACCTAAGCATTTTGGGAAAACATGTTCAGCTTTTGCCTTCAGGAGAGGGGAAGGTCATCTTCTGAGTACAAAGGGGAGTGAGAGAAGAAATTCTAGAAAATGGCTAAAAACCAAGTTTCTCCCAAATAATATTCAAACTTGGAACAGAGATCTCTAAGGTTTCCCCCTGATGGAACCAGAGAGATTGTCAAAACAAATCCAACTTCAGGTTGGGGCATGAACCAGGTCTAAGAAGCACCTCCAAAATTATATCCAGGTCCTCACATCACAGGAGTTGTCTTACTACTAGTTGTTCATGTTTTCCATCCAGCAAAGGATCCTATGTAGTCCTTAAGAAACAGGTCACACACAGGAAAGCATATTTATTAGCTTCTGTTTCTAATATTCAAATCAATATACTATCACTGAAAGATGGATCTCAGATCTGAAAGATGTTTTAGGAGATCCTTTGATCCTTCAGATTTGTTAGACTTCATTTTTCAGATGAAGCAACTGAAATGAGTTAGTTAAATCACTTGGCTAAAGTTACAAAGCCATAAGTGGATGGTAGAGCCCTAATTGTCTTTCTAGTGAAATTTTCCTTTTACTGTGCTACTACTTGAATCCCTTTTTTGTACAGGATTATTATTATTATTATTATCATATGTATGCATTATTATCTACATTTAGGGTAAAGAAATATATGGGACATTGATTCCTTCATTCTTCTCTGAGTCCCAACCCTGACTAGAGAAGTTTAGAGAGACTTTTTTCTCTACCATGTCCCAACAAAACTCCTTTCTCCCAGAAGCAGACTTTACCACTATGTTCATGGAATCAATTATATGAGCATATCTCTGCTTTAGGAAAATTTAATTTGGCAGTAGAATGAAAGATGACTTGGAACAGAGAAGGATATGAACAAACCAATTGAGGGGCTATAATCTAGAAGAGAGGTGATGAGGGATTGAACTAAGTTGATAACTGAGAGGATAATATGAATATGAAAGATGTTACAGAAGTGGAAATTCCAAGACTTTGTTATTGATTTACTATGGGGTCTATATGGAAAGTGGAGAGTCCAACTTGATGCTAAGGTTGAGAACCTTGGAGGCAGGAAGAATGGTATTAACAGAAATAGAGAAATTTGGGAAAAAGGAGGATTTAAGGGAAAAGATTTCATTTAGGACATGTTGAATTTGTGCTATCTCTAGAATATACAGTTTGAAATATTCAATAGGCAATTAGAAAAATGGGACTGAAGTTCAAGGGAGAGGCCAGGGATAGAGAAGTAGATTTGGGAGTCACCTACAAATAGTTGAATACTTTCTGTATTCAATCAGTGGCCAGATCTAGTCCATTTCCCCTCCTACATTATACAAGTATTCATTCCTTTCCACTCTGATTGCTATTATTCCGATTCTCATTATGTCTCTCATTATATCTTTTCTTATGTCTTCCTAATTAATGTTCTGAATTCCAGTTTCTTCCTGGGTTTTAATTAATTATACTACTTATAATTGTTGTTGTTGTCATTGTTCAGATAATTCAATTATGTTTAATTCTTTGTGACCCTATTTGGGGTTTTCTTGGCAGAGATGCTGCAGTAGTTTGCCATTTCCATTTCCATCTCCAGTTTATTTTATAGATGAGGAAACTAAAGCAAACAAGTTAAGTGTTTGGTCACACAGGTCATACAGGTAAGAAGCATCTAAGGCTGGGTTTAAACTTAGGTTTTTCTGATTCCAGGTTCAATGTTCTTTGCTACCTAATTGCCCAGTATTGTTAATGCTAGCATTTATATGCTATGTTAAGTGCTTTATAAATATCATCTTATTTGATCTTCACAACAAACTTGGGTGGTAAACGCTATTATTATCAGCATTTTACTGATGAAGAAACTGAGGCAGACAAGGATTGTGACTTGTTCAAATTCATCAGCTAATAAGTATCTGAGGTCAGATGTGAACTTGTGTGTTCCCAGCACCAGGCCCATCATTCTATCCACTGTGCCCAGCCATCCTATAAGCTACAGATTCCTTGCAAACATAAGATGATAGAGATTACTCTGATAAATAATCTGCAACCAAAAAACTACCATGAAGTCATCCTACTCCTCACACCTAATCCCAACTAGATCTGCTAAGGAGGCAAATGCTAAATTATTAGGATTAAAATGAATAACCACTCCCACTTTTCGGTGTAATTCATGTCAGTTGAAACACACTTAGAAACCTTTTTTCATCTTTTTGGCTCTTAGCCCCAACATAGGAAATATAAAGAACTATATGTATGATACTCTACCAATACCAGCTCTCTATTTATAAACATAAAGTTGACAATCTTCCAGAAGAAAATTTTATTAAGAGAAAGGAGACAAAACAAAGAGTCTTGAATGATCCAAACTGTATCTTTGCTCTGCCTTATTAGCTACATCTGTAAGAACTAAGGACCCTTATTGCTCATTGTTGTCAAGAACATTAGTGGTCCAGCCATCCTTTTCTAGACAAGAGCAAGAGGGCTTGCATTCATGGACAGAACTTGGATTACAAAAATAAAACATTTAATCTCTATTGAAATTTTTCTTTTCCTTCCATTGCGATTTCGGACAACAAACATTTATTCTGCAAAAGGGTTCATAGTCTTCACTAGACTGTCCAAGGGATATATGATGCAAAAGATAAAAATCCCTGGCCCAGAAGATTAAGTAGGTAAGGGTCCTTTGGGAGAACTTTCTGAAAGTCTCCCTCAGAAAACCTCATGCCTGTCTGGGACTGCCTTCATACACATTCCCATTCCTTACTCCTTACCCCTAAATATTCACACAAAATATGCCAGATGCCCCTCTTTTTATTCCCTTTCCCTCTAGCCTAATCTTTCTCTTCTCTGTCATCTTGCTCCAGTTTTCTCTTCAGAATTAGCACCCATAATTGTAATGTTCTGGTTAGTTCTCTGGAAGCCCTCCAAATGGGCCTTGGTTTCAGTGGAATAATCACAAGAATAGTCAGGAGTAAAGTCCAAAATTTTTGTTATCTCCTTCACAGTCTGTCTCCTTCACCTGGAGCTGGGCTAGCTTTCTGGGGGACTTTCAGATGGGCCTTGGTCTTCTTAGTGGAGGAATGCAGGAGACAGGAGAGCCACCAAAATGGTGGGAGATGGAATGTCTCTCTTCCAGTCCTTGTTGGTCCTTATATATTAAATTACAAGTTTATGATCATAGGTGTCAATCTTGTAGAATAGGTGTCAACTTGTAGAACTATACTAAGCACTGCTTCTCCAGAGCTATGGCCCTCTACATCGCCCACTTTCTTTTGTTTTAGAACATAGGTATTCACACCCTCCCTGACTTCTTAGGAAAAAGATAAAAACCCCAAAAAGAGGTGATCACACCCTCCTTGACTTCTCAGAAAGGAGTGTGAAAACACCAAAAAAGGAGGTGATCATGCCCTCCCTGACATCTCAGGAAAGGAGATGAAAACACCAAAGAGGTGATCACAACACTCCCGGACTTTTCAGGGAAGATGAAAGCATCAAACCAGATATTGTTAGCAAGTTTCCTCTGGGCCTAAGGGTCTTACTTGAAACAGGTATACATAAATCCATCAGCATGGAAGGCATTATACAAGCATATAGTAATATAACACTGTTTAGTAGTGATATAACAAACAACATAAGGAATTATACATGTCCATAAGTCCTAGAAGGAGGGTATATCGATAACAATCACTCATACCCCTTTTTCAGCAGCCAAGAGATATTCCCAAACCAATCTATTGTCCATCACTTATTGTGTCAGGGAATCCAATGATTCCTGCAAGTTTTGAAGTCCTGCTAGTCTCATCATGTGTTAGGGAATCCAGTGATTCCTGATGGTTTTCAAGTCCTGCAACAATCTTATCATGTCTCAGAGAATCCAATGATTCCTGTGGGTTTTGAAATTCTACAACAGTCTTATCAATAATTTTTGATGTTCATGAGTCAATTGCTATACACATTGGGTTAACAGTCATGCTTTTTCAGATCCAATAGTCTTGGGTCTTCTCCTTTGTTTCAAGGGTCTTCTTCATCTCTCTCCAATGGACAAGGTGAATACGACTCGTTGGCACCCATCTGAATCCTTCTCCATCTGTTGAGATACAAGCAAACCCTCTCCCCTAAGCAGTTAACCTATCTGGTCCCTTCCCTTCACCACTTTCTGGATTTCTTCACATCACCTGGAGATTATATTGGAGCTGCTTGTACTGCACACTGTCCTTCTGTCGGGTTAAAAAGCCTGTATTCTCTCCAATTGTAATCCCTTTCTCTCATCTGATTGCTTCTCTGCTGATTCATCATATCAGAGTATTGAATTTCTGAAAACTCTTTGAGTGTAACCTCTGCTGCTATCATGTCCCACCTATTTTTTGTTTGTCTGGGATCTAGGCCCTGCCTCTCATTTTCCTGAGTCAATCTACATTCTGAGGCCCAATAGAAGCGTTTGTTGCATTTTGGACATAGGTCTTGGGGTCTTCATCTCTCACTCTGTCTCTTTGCCAACATTGAGCTTTCAGATGCCCTGCTTTACCACATGAGAAGCATTGACCAGTCTCTCTGGAAGTCCCTTGCCAAAAGGGACCCTGTCTTCTTCTCATGATCAGATCTTGAGAAGTCTGTATCATAGCCTGGGTATAAAAGGCATTTGTGTCCTCTCTGGCACAGTGTCTTATGATCTCCTCTAAAGGAGCAGCCTTATGTAGTCCTAGAATGATTCTTCTACAAACCTAATTAGCATTTTCTCTAGCAAGTTGTTTTTATCATTATTCCTGTTGCTGCATTTCCACCAATAGTTCCTATTACAGCTGTCTGCAGAGGTCCCACGGAATCAGCAAAGGGTTCATTTAGATCTTGCTCTATTTTCATGAAGACTTCCCCTCTATCTTGTTTTCCTGGGAGGGTACCCCATTCTTTGATAACAGCAGTAGCAGCAGCAGCAATTTGCTCATATGCTATCAAAGGGTAATTAATCTGTACTAAAGTGTCTACATACTGACCTTTACCTGTTAGTTGATCAAAGGTGATTGGTATATTAACTCCAGTTTGCCTATTTTGTTGGGCTTGGAGTCTACAGAGTTCACTATACTCCAAAAGCCACAAGAAGTTTTGTCCAGGTTCTAAACATGTCTTTGCTATAGATTTCCAATCACTAGGGGTTAAAATTTCAAAAGCCAAATTCTCTAATATCATCTTAACATAATACAATGTAGACGCATAAAAGGTGCAATCCTTTTTCAGATCTTTGATAATTTCCAGATCAAAAGGAGTGTATCTTCTCCTTTCTTGACCTGAAGAGTCAAACTCTTGAATAACAGGATATACTTCTATTCTTAAATCAGATATTATTTTTTAGTTCTTCTTTTTTTAGCTTTAACTAGTGCTTTTGTAATGTTGTCATAGCGGGTGGACAAAGCTCCTGCATGGATAGTGCTGATGGTGTCCCTGCCCCTCCCCCTCCTCCTCCTCCTTCTTCCACCCATGAAGGGTTAATTGAGGGGGATAGGTTAGGGGATGGGGAATGCTTAATGGCTCCTGCTGTGAAGAACCATATTCCTTAATTTCATCAACATTGTACTTAACTCCTTTCTTGTCTAATTCTTCATGCGTTTCAGCTGTTTTGCCAGCACGTAGTCTTAAAGCAAAGACTGGGCTTGGAGGATGGAAGGTGCCTGGGAAAAGTTCTGGAAGAAAAAAAGTTCCTCTCCTGTCATTGAGGAGTTCCTTGGGGTAAGGGGGGGCATCATGAAGGCAGTAGGGGAGTGAGGGTGGGAGAGAACCCTCCAGATAAACTTTGCCTCTTTTGTCAGGGAGAGGGTCTTTCTCCCTCCTCTTACTTTCCTCCAGCTAACATTTCTCAGCTTCAGCAATGTTTCTCACTATTCCTCCTCTGAGGTCTCCCAGGAGATGCCTGGGCCACTTTTTCAAGCTTGACTCTTCTCAAAGGGTGATCAGAGAACAAGTCTGTTAAAGGCAATTTTCACATCTAGCTCTCAACCAATTTTGGTTACCCTAATAGGCATCAATATACTTTATACTCAGGAATGACTTAGGGGCTGCACAGAGGTTTTAAAAAAATTTGTAAAGTTTTGTTTCAGATACCAATGGTTCCAACAAAAACATTTCAAAATACTGCAGGGTGCTGGTTTTAGAGCTAGTAGCAGCCTTCTTAATATCTACTAGCCTTGGCCAAGATAGTGGAGGGGAAGGACCTCTCTGCTTTATCTTTGAAATCTTTCCCTGGGGCTTAGCAGAGACACCTTACTTACAAGAGTAATTTATTGACAAAAGACCCAGACCTCTGGGTACATCCAGTCTCTTGAGTGCTCAACTTGAAACTAGAAGACTTGGATTGAGTTCTTGCCCTTCCATTGACTAATTCTGTCATGGCGTGCAAGTCACTTAAGTAGTCTCAGTCTCAGTATTTTCATTAGGCAGGCTAAGGGTTTTGATTTTGTCTTAGAAGCAACAGAAAGAGCCATTGAAGATTTTCCAGCAGAAAAAAGAAAAGGTCAAAGAGGTGTCTTACCAAGATTATTTGGGTAGCTATGTGAAGGATGCATTGGAGAATCTATCTCTAAGATCAAATATAAAATCATCTGTTCATATTTTAAAGTCATACATAACCTAAGACTTTCCTACCTTCCAATTTTCTTATATCTCCTCTCTTCATCCTCTATGATTCAGTGACTGACATCCTTTCTGTCTCTGTAAAATTTCACTGGCTTACCTTCATGCCTGGGACACACACACACACACACACACACACACACACACATTCACTCTCTCTGTGTGTCTCTGTCTCTTCCTCTTCCCTCATCTCCATTTTCTGTCTTTCTTCAAGTTTCAATTAAAATTCTACCTTCTACAAGAAGCCTTTTCTAACTTCTATAATATAATTCCTCTGTTAATTATTTTCACTTTATTCTATAATTGCCAGGTGTCTTTCTTCTATTAATTACCTTCATTTTATTTTGTCTATAACTTCCAGGTAGTAGAGGAGACAAAAGTGTTGTAGCTGTTGTCAGGAAGACCCAGGTTCAAATGTGAAGTGCCTGATGGTGCTATATAAATGCTTTTCCTCTTCCCAGTTAAATGTTATCTGTATGTTCTCTCACACAATCTCCCCCCCCCCCCAAATTAGATTGTAAGCTCCTTGAGTACAGGGTCTGCTTTCTGCCTTTTTGTGTATGCTTTAGCATAGTACCTGACATATAGTAGGTGCTTAATAAATACTGGTTGATTGTTAGGAAATAGAACAATTCTGAGGGTATTACTGTGAAAGCTGATGTATGTTGTGGCTAAATGGATGTGATGATATAGGAAAGATGTGACATGGGAGAGTAAGGAAGTGATGAGTTAAGGATGCCTCTGACAGAACTCATGATGATGGCCATCATTTTCTTAGTAAAACAGGCAACATCAATTGGAGAATGGTTGAGTAAATTGTGGTATATGAACGTTATGGAATATTATTGTTCTGTGAGAAATGATCAGCAGGATGAATACAGAGAGGCTTGGAGAGACTTACATGAACTGATGCTAAGTGAAATGAGCAGAACCAGGAGATCATTATATACCTCAACAATGATACTGTTTGAGGATGCATTCTGATGGAAATGGATCTCTTCAATAAAGAGATCTAACTCAGTTTCAAGGATGGAAGAAGCAGCTACACCCAAAGAAAGGACACTGGGAAATGAATATAAACTGTTTGCATTTTTGTTTTTCTTCCCGGGTTATTTATACCTTCTGAATCCAATTCTCCCTGTGCAACAAGAGAACTATTCACTTCTACACACATATATTGTATCTAGGATATACTGTGACCTATTTAACATGTATAGGACGGCTTGCCTTCTGGGGGACGGGGTGGAGGGAGGAAGGGGAAAAATCGGAACAGAAGTGAGTGCAAGGGATAATGTTGTAAAAAATTACCCTGGCATGGGTTCTGTCAATAAAAAGTTATTAAAAAAAAAGGAAAACAGGCAAAGTCTTGTGCTAGATATGTGAGCAGTGGAAGAGGTAAGTGCATTGGAGTAGAAATGCTTGACAACAGAAGAGAATGCTTGAAATGGGTATATGGAGTAAATCGCAGCCTATAGTAGTTGACAGGAAGATGGTATAGAAAGCCTTTATAAAGAGCTGATCTCAGATTGTGCTCGAGTTTTGACACATACTGGCTATCTGATTGTGAAAAAACTACTTAACCTTTTACTACTCCAGACAATTCACTAAAACTATATGCTGCAGAGTATTGCCAATTTGCTTTGATAGAGGAAATCTCCACACAAAAATTACTTACACCAATGAAGTCACAAAAAGAATTGCCAGTGGAACCATTGGATACAGATTGTGACTTCTTCCATTGGTATTCAGAAGTCTAAAGACACAAATGGAGAAGTGGTTAATGGAGGTCCCTGGTCAGGGTTGCAATTTAGAAGGGCAGTAGGAAAGAGGGTAGGGAATTTAATGGTATCATTGAATTCTTCCACTGGAGGGAAAAAAATAAAAAAGTAAGGCTAGAGAACAAGGGTGATGGACTGGAAGAGAATAAGGAGGAATAAAGGGACTAAGGCAATGGAAAGGATGAAGAATAGAATTGCGGCTGGAAGCTCATGATCACAGATAAATTGGGGGCTCAGTATCACTTATCATTTAGGGTAACGGTTAGATTTCAGAGATCATCAAACCTGTGATGAATGAAATATAGTAAGAGGGAAGGGAGTTGAATCTCAGAGAAGGGAGATTGCTATATATGGTGATTAAAGGACTAAGTAGACCAAAGGGAGGTTTATTAATGATGAGGAAAGTATTGAGAGGGCACCATTAGCGGAGAAGACAAAGAGGATAGGAACTGGAAAGAAGTTGGAGAATGTTGCCAAGGGAATTTGGAGTAATAGCAGGGGTGTTTTCATCCCATCAAGTTGGCTCAAGAGGACAGAGGTAAGGGCATTTAAGACCTCTCATGCATCTTGAAGTTCTGATAAAGAACTGACTTCAAGCTGAGGGTATCTGGTCAATGGTTTCATTATTGGTTGACCAGAGTATGCTAAAAACATCATGGAAGTATTCAGCCCATCTCTCAAAGATCATGCCCTTAGCACTAATTAATATGGCTCCATCAGTACTGAGAAATCGAGGTGTATCATAGGTCTTTGGTCCATAAATATCCTTCAGGGAGTCATAAAAGCACTTTGGGTTGTTTCTATCATCATAAAGCTGAATTTCATCTATCTTACTGCTTTAAGAATCCTGCATCTCTCCAAGCCTGGTTATCAATTTACTTTTCATGAAATTAAATTCTTTCCAAAGATATAAAAACAGTAGTACCAAAGTACAAAGACAGGAAACAGTGAGTTTTCAATGAAGGAGATCCATGAAGGAGGAAGAAAGAAGCAGAATGTTTGGTTGAGGATCAGAGGAGAGAGAAATAGAAGCGATACTGGGATGGGAATATACAACAGACCACCCTGTAAGGGAGAAATGGAGTATAAATAGATTACAAACATGTAATGAAATGTGATATTGTAGCAATAGGGCACTTCAACTCTTTGGAATTGAAAAACACATTTTTTTTTTAGCTTTATGTGAGGGTAATTTCCATAACAAAGCTGTCTGAAAATGGAATGGGCTATTTCAGGAGGTACTGGGCTTCTGTTTACTGGAGATTAAGGGAAGGCTTGATGACCACTTGCAAGAAATATTGTCAAGGACATTCTTGATTGGTTATGGGTTGATCTAAATGAACAGCTCACTTCTAAAGCTGTTTGATCCATTTGATCTCCAATATAGCAAGAATCACTTAGACTAGGGATGAGCTCTTCTAGAATCCAAATCTTCAAAGAATGATAGGTTTGTTTACTTATACACTGATCAAGAAACAGGAAACTTCAGATGACTGGTCATTGTGTCTGATAATCACAAAACTATGGGTCATCAGTCTTTGAATGTGTGTGTGTTAACTCAGGTGACCAAATATTAGGGCAAGTACAAGGAGGAATAAAAAAGCGTATTCCCACCCTTTACAGATAAGAAAAATAATGCAGAGAGATATCCAGTGATTTACCTAATTTGCCCATGTTCACACAGCTAGTACATGTCTGGACTGGGATCTGAATTCAGTTCTTCCAGGTTCTTAAGAGTCCTTCTATTGCTTTAAGAATCACCACTGTCATAAAGCCTTTCTTTTCCCGATTTCCTTTCCCCACCTCTATTCCCCTCCATGTCTTAAATGCTAGTGCTCTTCAACTACCTTCTATTTTTGTACTGGTCTTCTCTAATAGAATGTAAAGACCTTGAGAATTTATTATTCCATTCTTGGTTATATCCCAGGACTTAACATAGTATCCTGCACATAATAGGTACTTTATTGATGTAGTATATTAAAAGTTATTTGGAGTTCAAAGGAAGATAAAATGGAGAACTGTACTTCAAGCCGATTTTACTAATTACCAATAGACAAATCAAGATCTGGTCTTTGTAACTGTGACATTCCAAGATCATACTGATTTATCTATTTAGCAACAATGTTGAGAGCTTTTTTTCTCTCTCTCTCTCTATATATATATCTGAAAGAATTGATGGAAGATGTGATTATTAATTATCAGTTTATATTTGGATGCATCAGTTCATAGAGGAAGTATTTTAATAATTCTGATTTGCTTCACTAAGCAAGAAGCCTGAAGGTCTTATGAGCTGAAGAATGAAGATTCTCTGCATAGAATGGATATTAAGCAGAAAAAACTCATTCACTTACCTGCTATGATTCACCCCAATTGAAAAGGGACTCATTCCTGATGCTCCAAGAAGAAAGTGAAAATGACACTGGTTTTTACAAATCAGAATTCATTTCAGACCAAGAATCCATAAAAGCCTTTGCCCTTGTATGAGGTCAGTGTCCTTGTTTGTAGAAAGAAACATTCTGAATTCATTAAAAGTAAGTTGGAAAGACAGAATTTATAGAAATGGCCATCTCTGCCAAATACATGTCAGTTGTCAAGTTTACACGACATTGTCGTAAGGCACTCAGGCTTCTATAGACATGTGTGAATAGGCCAAAAATTTTATTTGTGATCCAATCTTGTAAAATAAGCCAAGTCACCTTATACACACTGAAATCTGCAAAGCAAAAAAAAAAAAATCACAGCTGGCTCCTGGCTCTAAACCCAGGAGAACACTGGGGAACCTTTATTTTGTCACATATGGGGCTTAGCAAGTCCAAAGTACCAAGCCAAATGAAGGTAACTGGTTTATTTGATGACCCTTATTACAAATACATTATTTTAAACTGCAAGATGTAACAACACTGTCTTCAGTTATACATAGGTGCATAATCCACCAAACAGCAGTACATCTGCTAAACATTTAAAAATAACATCCCCAAATATCAATTCAAGTTCAAGAACAATTAAGAAACTAAACTTTTTAAAAAGTATGCTTAAGACCTACAAGTAAAACCAAAAATGAAAAAAAATGACTTCAAATTAAATTTCAAGCCATTTAAAGGTATCATGCTTGCTGAAGTGAATCGAATGACAAATCTGACTCACATTTATAATGTTCTACTGTGATTCTGAAATCCCTGACAGACCCTAGTTAACTAACCTCATGTAAAGTTATAGCAAATGCTAAATGAATCTGTCTCCTACCTAGCTTGGCTCATCTTCACCAGTTAACAAAACAGATGTGATTTCTAAAAGTTGTTAATGATCTTTGTAATGGCAGTGCCCAAGGCTGCTTTGGCTTAGTAAAGTGCTATTTGCTGGACTGAAATGTAGTTGTTTATACATGTCAAAATGTTTCACAAAGCCAGCTGGGTTCATTTCAGCTCCACTTACAAAGTAAGTATTGGCCAATGAAACAGGCCAGGGCAGAAAGACAAAATTTCCCTGCTGTGCCATCCTCCCCTGCCCCCTTTCCCAATTGTTTTCAAGCTTCTGAAAGACTGATACAAACCAAACTCTATAACTAGTCAAATCAATGTGGAAAGGTCAGATGAAATCAAAGGAAAGATAGGGGTTTAAACCCCAGGGTTAAAAGAGTTCTGAGTACTTGTTGCAATAGGAATATTTACAATGATAGGACCAGGAAAGTGTTAAGCATTAGAAATTCTGGAAAATATCCTGTTAAAAATTTTTGGCCCTGGAATAAATAAAATCCAGATTTAGTCTATTAAAAATATCAAAGTGATCCATTATGTGCCAACTTCATTTCATACTGTTATGTTTGTTATGCAGAAAACCCATTATTGAAGATAATACTGCACTGATTGAATTATCAAAAAATATTTCTCTTCCATAAACTGTTGTGCTGCGATGCTATGCATGTTTCCTTCTAACAACTACAATACATGCATTCCTATTGTAGGATCATAGACTTGCAGATTTGGAAGAAACCTTAGAGGTTGTCCCTTCCAATCTTCCTCCTAAAGCAAAACATTCTTCCTACACTATCCCTGATAGATGGTCACCTGGCCTGAGCTTGAACACTTTCCAATACAGGAAATTCAACTACTCCAAAGGGTAGGCAGTGTGGATAGTTCTGACTAGAAAACTTTTTAAATTCTTTTTTACCTTTGAATTTATAAAACTTGAGAAAGCCCTTCCTGAAAGTAAGCTACCCTTCAACTTCCAAGTTCTGTCCTTTGAGTCTGGCAAAAAAAATTCCTTTCCACATGACAACCCTCTAAAAATCTGAAGATGAACTAAGTCACCCTCAATCTTCTCTTCCCTAGACCAAGCAAAAAGCAGCTTTCAAATTTTCTTGGCTTTTTTTTCACTGCCACAGTTTTTTTTTTTTCTTTAACTGTTTCATATCAGTTGACTACTATCATGCTAAAAATATATTATTGCACTCAAAAATCAAAATACTGGCATTTTCACATTATACATTCCAGAAAAGAAAAGCTATTGCTTTCTCTAGGATTCGATACTCAATTATCCTTTCTAATTAGAAAGGAATCAACTAACAATGGATGTTTAGGGGGAAAATGGAACACCTAAAGCTTGCCAACAGTTGGGGGCCAGGGCAGGGTTAGCAGATAAAACTTGGATAATGAAACACACATGTTCTCAGAATATGACTGAACTTTATATTTAACAGTATTTGGAATTATTGAAGTTCCCAAGTCACAAGATTAATTAGGTCACGTTTCAGAGGGGAAGCCATAATCTGAATTTCTGGTGGAGCGACTCATTAAATGAAATAATTTAATCACTATGTGGAATGGTGGATGTCAGTTTTTTTTTCCCTCTACTCTTTATCAAATACAGTGAACAAAACAGCAGACTGGCTCTATGTATGCCAGACTATAGTCTTCCAGGTGTTATATGTTAGGCATCTTTAGAAGCTGTGATTCACAGGCGCAGAGTGACTTGAACTGGGAAAATCTTGCTCAATTTAATCTTTGGTATGGCCCCAGTAACCACAGGACCTGAAGTCTAAACATTTCACTCCAGGACTTTGAGCAAGAAAACCAAGCCATAGGATAAACTAAAAAAAGAGACTGTTTTATTGTGACATTCATGACATTGAGCCCTTGTTGATAAGGATGATTATGGGTACTCTTGGCACATGTTACACAATATTAAGATGTATGGTGGGCACTGAGGGTCATATGATGGCTAAGAATGTTTACTGGCCCTTCCTGACCTCAGTGCATTTTTGGGTAAGTCACAGACATTTCATCATTAGGTTGGTGTATATTTAACAAGTAGTTGGTCTTAATAAGCACCATTATAAACCCTCACATTAAGGGTATTATTACTCTAGTTTACAAACGCTTCAATGATAAAAATAGCACGATTACAGTATACACACACTTAATTTACATGTACTGTATTATAGTCATAACTGAGATAAGCTACTGAGCTAACTTTGGTTGACTGAAATTAATGAAAAATTTAAACTGAATAATTGCAATTTGGCTTCTAAGTTGTGTAAATATTACAGTGCATTTATAAATCTAGTTTGAAAATTTACTAGCACCAAATAGATATTATAAATGGCTGACCTAGTATGTTGTAGTTGGAAAAGCAAAATTGAAAAAAAATTTAAATCGAACTGTCCATCAATTGAAAGCACATTCTTGTACCTCTGCTGAAAGGATGACATGTCTCAGCATCAATGGCCAACTTCCAATGAAAATAAGTCCCGGTTTTCAAGATTCAACATATCATTATACATCATGCCAAGGCAGCTCAGCTACACTCATGAGAAGCCTGAGAAAGTGGTTGTTTTGAGCTAGGGTATTCATCCTGTACCTTGCTTATGTAATAATACAATAGTGCCCACGCATACAAATGGCGTGAAAAATTGTACCTATGATATGGAGAATCTGAGTGGGAGAAATATTCAGTTCTACCTATCTATCTTTGTTTTTTTTTTTCATTATTTGGTCTTTGGCTGGTGAGTTAATGAAGCAAAATCTGAATTTTCATTTTCAGGTTATCACCCAGTTCACCACTGAGGTAGTCTTTGTCATGTTTGTCTTCTAGCTGGTTAAGTTCCTTCTTTTTATAAAGAGGAATACTGCTGATTTGTAATGAATAGGTTCCAGCCACTGGCTTCTTCTTGGAGAAGTGAAGATAGCTTATCCCTTCCTTCTGATTGATTTTAAAGAGGCCATCTTCATTCCCAGATTCAATTAAATATCGATTGTGATTTGTTAGAGTTGTAAGGGCTGGAAGGAGTTCCAGAATCCGAACTTTGTTACTGATCAAGGAAACATTAAAAGTAAAAACAGCTGTCTTCTCAACATCCCAACTTGCCAGACTTACTGGGGCTTCCATCTCAGGCTGATCCTGTAGAACAAGGATATATTAAATTAGTTTTGTCTGAGTCTATTAAAAAAATAAACATTATACTTTTTTAATTTTCTCATATGACAAGGAGATCTTTAACATCACGACGACATAACTTTGGGTGCATAATATTCATCATAACGTCACAAAATTAGATCTGGAGAAGACCTTTGACACCATTTAGTCTAATCTCTTTATTTTGCCAATGAGAAAACTAAGTCAAGGAGAGATTCAGTGACTTGCTCAGTCAATGTCAGAGGAAGGGTTTGAACCCAAGTCCTTCCTGATTCCAAAGTCACTACTAGACTCACTATGCCATGCTGAAAATACATGGTCAGAAAACATCAAAACTTTACCTAGAATAATGAAAGACCAAGACCAATGGATCCCTTTGTTTTACAAATGAAGAAAGAGGTTTATAGAGACCAGGTGAGTTGAGCCAAGTCAGACAAGAAATAGAGCTGGGGAGACTGCAGTTCCTTTGATTGTTAAATGTAGCACAGTTTCTATTCCTTCCATGCAGACACACAGCAGAGGTAAAAACTTTTAATATTAAGATCATAAACTGACCAAAAGATAAACCAATGTGAAATCACCTATAGTTGGGCCTCATTAGGCCCATTTAGTAATTATTTTGTTTTTAATCTTAGAGGGCCACCTCATCCTCTGATTATTGACATTGGGCAGCTGGATAGATACCTTAGGGTAAACCCACTCTTTTAAATTTTATTCACATTTTCAAAACCATACATCCCAAATATGTGCACACATAATAATGAGACTTCCATAGTCAGTACTTCCAACCAAAATTTTTGCTCAGCTATCTGTTCTATGGGGTGAACATATGTACTGGATTATGTGGCCCCAAGGCCATATGTCTATGTGTCTGAGAGTGAACTATAAGGCGGCAGCAGTTGTAAGGCGTAGGAAACCAGGCTGCTAGAGCTCAGTGTTATTCTTGCCCTCTGTCCAACTTTCCCCACACACTCCACATGGTTCTTTTCAGCAGAGTGACCTCCTGCTTCTGGGACTTGGCGTCCTCTGAGGCATACGATGTCACTTCACTGCTCTGCCCACCTGCTGTCCTGGCTCTCAGACCTTGCCTTTGGGCAGACTTTAGGTGGGTGTTTAACGTTCTTGTTTGGCGAGACAGAGGAAATGAGCAAGTATGTGAAAATCTTCAGATGACCACTCCCTAATAGCAGCAAGGAACTTCAGAAAGTCCCACAGACACTTGTAAAATGCAGTCTAGATCCTAGGGAATGTTGAATGTCTAATTAAGGGGATGGGTTTTCCTTTGGTCATTCTTTCACACTTTAGAGCATCTCTGTGCGGGAATCCCAAGTTCCAGAGGCTTTTCCCCAATAGGAGAGATCAGACAGGAAAGAAGTTCTTTTATTACTTACTTCTGCATCAAGGGCATCTGTTTCATTAACACTCCTTCGTCTTCTGCCTCGTTTTGGGTAGCCATTAATTTTACATTCATAGCAAGCTTCTGGTGAGAGGGAATTGTCATCCACTTCTCCACTGACAGGAGACTCAGGACCTCTGCCCATGCCCATTCCAGAAACACAATGCCTGGAGAATGATGTGAGACAAATAAATTCTTCACAAGAACCACGAGATAACTAAACTTGAGTTGCTGGATTAATAAGAGTCAATCCCAGATTTCACACACTCAGATTATCTTCTTGCCCCAAGACCTATCATTTAGAGGTAATTTTGCTTGAGCCATGGTCTTGGGGAAATTCCTTATCTTCCTGAAGCTTTTGTCATTTCTTCTCTATTGTCCTGTTCCATTTATCTCTCTATGGAATTATTTTCTAAACTTAATATTGCAATCAATTAGTAGTTAGTATTAAAAAATATGTTGGGGAAAAGAAGGAAATAAATGCATGAAATATTATAGATTAGTAAGGTTTTTCAAGATTGCAAGGAACCAGTCTTCTCTTCTTTTTAATACAAAAGTATAGACTGTTTTGATGTAGTGAGTTTCCCCAACATTAGAGGTAAGGGCTGAATGAACACCTTGGGATTCTACACAAGGGATTCATCTACTGGGCAAGATCTTAGGATTATAGACTGAGAACTACAAAGTACCTTAAAGGTCATTTAATCTAACCTCCTTAATTAATTTACAAAATGGAAAGTGAGATCCAGAAAAGTTAACACAATATTTAAATACATGAAGAATATGTAATATACAAGCAATAATATCAGAGCTGAGAGTCAAAGTCAAGTACTTCAATTCTAAATGCAGAACTTCCACCCATTGCATTAGAATTTTTTGATTATCTGGAAATCAGACATTCCTGGAAATTTCTCTAGGGATCATGTGAAGAGAAAGTACTAGAAAAAGAGGAAAAAATATCTAAATTCACTATCTCTCTTTCTTAGGAATACTTTCTAGCTTTGATTCTTTTCCTTATTTGGCAACTAGGTGGCAGAGTACATAGAGGGCTGAATTAGGAAGATGCAAATCTAGGTACATATGCTTACTAGCTGTGTGGCCCTGGCCAAGTCAGTTGACCCTGATTGCCTTAGTTTCCTCATCTGTAAAATAAGCTAGAGGAGGAAATGGAAAACCACTTCAGTATCTTTTCCAAGAAAAATTAAATGGAGTCACAAAGGGCTGGACACAACTGAAAAAGACTGGACATGACAACCTATTTGATCTCTGTTTTAGTTTTCTCAGATGTGGCAAAAGATGCCTTAAACATGCTTCATCTCTCAATAACTAGGTGAGTCCCAGGCTCCACTTATCTCTGAACTCAGGTGCTAGATAAATGGTTTACTGACCTCTTAATTTATACTAGACAATAGTCAGGAGAAAAAAGAACCTTCTGAGTTCTGCTTCTCAAAAATGGAGTGAATCTGAGGTACAGTACAATTGGGTTAAGGATGAATACCTTAAACCAATCAGGCCCTGGACATCTGTCCTGCCTCTGTGCTTACTCTACCAGTCAACCAACTTCTTTTTCACCATTTTGAGAAATGATATTCAAAGCAACCCTAACATTGCTACTTGGAAGATTGTGTCAAACTACTGTCCTATAATTCAATATACAATGAGCTATAGACTGCCAAGGTTGAAGCTCCTTCCCCAAACTTCCATTCCCTCAGTCTCTTATCTACCTATTTTTCCCATACCTCTATCCCATTCTTCCCTACTTTTTTCATTGTGTTCTCTCTTCTATTGTGAACTACTCTGCACATTATACCTGTGCCCCAAATACTTTCTATGCATACTTTACTTTTGCTTTTTTGTATATGAATATATGTTGTCTCCCTCCAACAGAATATAACCTCCATTATGGTAGGGACAATTTTATTTTTTTTTTTGGAATCCTATTATCTAACATGTGTCTGGCATGTAAAAATGCTTAGTGTAATGAACTGAAATGAAAGAGAGGAAAGACCTGGGTAGGTTACCAAGCAATTTGTATTATTTATATTAATTATTATTTTACAGTTGAGGGAACTGAGGCATTCAGAGACTAAGTAATCTGCCCAGACAGCTAGTTAAGTGTCTGAAATCAGGTCTTTCTCACTAAAAATCCAGGGCTCTATTCACTGGGCTACTGGATGTTTCTGTTAAATGATTCAGTTAAATGATGAGGATTGAAGTCAAAATGTACTAGATTTTACAGTCCAGTGGGAAAAGAATAAGTGGAAGCACAGATTATAGATGGCTTGCAGTTTTGCCACCAAAGAGAGGAGAAATAAAGGAAGGTAGTCGATTATCCATGATCCATTCCCTCTCTTGGTACCTTAGAGTTCAAAGAGGAATGACAGGAAAAAGATTTGTGGCTTTGTGAGTTTTTCAACAAACTCCATGCTGTTCCATAGCTAACATTTCTTTATCCTTCTATATAAACCATGTGACAATAATAACGTAAGAGTTTCACACTCTATGTAGGAGTGCAGACACATTTAATAGAGTTGCATGTTAAACTTAATAAAATCTGATTTGGCAACCTTGGCTTCCTTTCCCAGGACCCTATTTCCAGTGTTTTCATGTCCCAGGAGCATCTCTTTCAAGAAGTATGGCTACCAGTGGCCACTGGCCAAGTCAGAGAGCCTCAATTTCAACTGGGAAAATGTTTCTGGCATCAAACTTATGCAAAATAGAAAGTTTCTAAAGATTGGACACAAACATCTGGGAATCTGTCTAGGCGCTGTCATTTTGTGGGATGCTTATCAAACAAAAAAAATATTCTTTCACCTTCAATTCTATGAACCCACTTGATAACAGTGTGTCAAAAAACCAAAGACCACCCGGGTAAAAATAATCTGGTGTTTTAAAGAAAAATGTCAGAGTGTTCCCATTTTAAAATAAGAACTCTGGAATCCTTTTTTCCCTTCTCAAGGCCAGCTAAAGTGCAGGGGAGGACTTTGTCTTTATAATCTTTAAGCCTCAGGTTCTCCAGCTTTAAGCCAATGGATCTTTTTGGTAGAGAAAAGTGCCTTGTGGAGAAATTTTTATCTCATCCTCCAGACCATATGAAAATAAAAATAAAATGCAAATTAGTGAGAATAATTTCTTGGTTAATCCACTGGAACTATTATTTAAAAACATTCATTTATATGATTTCTAATGCAAACTCAAATCTGCAAATGTCAAGCAAAATTCAAAATCTAATTACATTTTTATATGGGATATTGAAATCACAGATTTAGAGATGGAAGGAATCTTTAGGACAGCATCCAATCCCTTCACTTTACAGATTAAACTGAGGCACAGAGAAATTAAATTATTTGCCCAGGACTGCAAAACTAAATATCTGAAGCAGGATTTGAATTCAGGTCTTTAAGATTCAGAGACTACCACTCTAACCATTATACAACAGGGACTTAGGTGGATTTTTTGTCCCATCTCAAAAGATTCTCTACTTCTTCACTTTAGTCCGGCATGGACTAAATACATACATACACATATATATACATATATAGCAGCCCTGTGGAAGACAATCAGCAGATGTGCAGAATGACCCAGCTTTACTTTAGTGTGGTTGTCCATACAAATTTGAGAAGGCTTTCTAGTACCCAAGTGGGGAAAGGAAACAGGCATCTGAGATGTCTAATACTCTACCCCCTAGCTGTATGTTGAAAGCAAAGTGCAAAGTCATCCCTTGACATCACTGGTGGTTACAGAGATGGGAGTGTCACTAAATGATGAACAAGTGAGTGCTTACCCTTGGCCGATCCTGAAGTAGCCTGGTGGGCAGCCACACAAGTAGCCTCCTTCTGTGTTGGAGCACCCGTAGCTGCATGGGGCCTGAGCAGAACCACATTCATTGACATCCTGGCATCCTCCACTAAACTGTTCATACTGGAATCCAGTGGGACACATGCACTTGTAGCTTCCCAGGGTATTATGGCAAGAGGCTCCTCCACATATGTGTGCACTGAGGCATTCATTTTCATCTAGAGGAAAAGTATCAAAGACTTTGTGTTTTTACTGACTGTATAGTCACATTTT
This sequence comes from Antechinus flavipes, assembly GCF_016432865.1. Taxonomy (NCBI): domain Eukaryota; kingdom Metazoa; phylum Chordata; class Mammalia; order Dasyuromorphia; family Dasyuridae; genus Antechinus; species Antechinus flavipes. Next base: position 519,983,841 of record NC_067399.1, read on the forward strand.
AAACAATTTGGCAAAATAACTTTTTTAAAAAAATTTCAATTTTCTTAATTTTTTCTAATACCACATAACATCTAAAGGAAAGAGAGAGGGTAGCAAAGTGTGAATTCAAATGAATAATACATAGGTTATAATTTTTTACATTCATTTTGTTTAAAAAATTTTTTTGTAAGAAAACATTTGAATTGAGGGTCTATAGTTCACCAAAGATAAGAAACTTCCTTATGGATAAACTTTAGATGGGGACAGGGGAAGTATTACCTCACCAAAAACTTATTTCTCAAGCTTCATGCAAAAAACCTTTAGTACTGACAGTACACTGGCCCTGCTTCAATCCCAGTCCCCAAAGTCATCATTTAGAGGGCAATCCTTGTAGACCAATAATATTTGTCCCTACAGTGTTGTAGCCTCTGACTCCTCAGCAGCCACAGCTATTGAAAAACCAGAAAATAAGGTTCTTACCCCCAAGTTCCTTAGCACATAAAAGAATTCATCGGTACAATTTTACCAATGGAAATGACACTAAAGATTTATTTTATTATGTGATTTGATTTAGATTTTATCGACCACTGGGTCTTTCCATTCAACTTGCAGTTGAAATATCCTTTATATGGGTCATCTCTCAAAAGAATGTGAATTCGATGAGAAATGTCTCGATTTTCTATCTGTATACTCAGTGCTTATCACTGTTAGCTTTGGAGATATTACATACTTAGTAAATGCTCACTTACTCATTCATTTCAAGATTGGATTCACTTCATCCATTCCAAGAATGGATATTATGCTTTTTTGAATGGAAGTTTCCATCAATTATTAAAGTGAATATTATTGGTCTGGCTAAGCAAGAGGAAAGAACTTCTCTAGTTATAAAAAACAGACTGTTCATTAATTTTTTCTTGTTTTTATATCATGCCCATTTGATAGGTACATGTCAATGACTTTCGGTACCCACACAAGGCATAAGAGCAAAATCTGTATGAGCTTCTTGCTGTTGACACATCAACTTCCACACTCATCTATTAAGTAAGGGACAGGGGACTGATCTGGGGGGAATGTCAAAGAGGGCAGGTATAGAAAGTTTCCTCCCTTAGTTAAGTTCCAAAGGTGCTGATTTTTGACAATAAAAATTTCATTTAAGAAACATATAATGTCCTTCTCCATCTGAACATATTAACTCAATAAAAGGAAATAAAAAAAATAAAAATTAAAAATTAAATAAATAAAAATAAATTTAAAATAAAAAAAGAGAAAGTTTTGGTACTAAGAAATATAACTGAGATGAGAAAAACTTTGCCATGTAGTACTTGGCTTATATTACTTATGGAAAATTCACTTATTGTTCAAGTTCTTTACAATGAAAGAAAATTTCACAACTAAACCAATGCCATTTCACAACAAAACCAAGCTGTTTTTCCCTAATCCTTTTCAAAATGTGCCTCTCTGATAGAAGCCTGCCCACATACACCTAAAGAAAGTACAGCACCTGTAATTTCTTTCAAAAATCTGCAAAACCTTCTGTAGGCCCTCCTCTAAAAGCCAGATAGAAGCTTTGGGGATGAGTCAGTGCTTTCTGGCATGTCTGCACCATCCTTGAAGAGGCCTCTGTGTGCCAAGCTGTATCTCATGCCCAAAGCATCTTTAATGTCTTCAGAGTTCAGTGTGGCATGGAAAAACTAAGGGCAAACTTCAGTGTATGTGCATGTATTCTACTCTAGGGAAAACATATAAAAGAGGCAGATTCTACAGGACTGGGGTTACCACTATTAAATCCAATGGTAACAAGTTTTTTCAAGCCAACGTGAAAACTGAAAACTCTGGGTTTCCCATTCTTTCAGAATAATCATTCCAAGTTAAAATCTACAGGATTGGCAGAAAAGCTTCAGTAGGCAACAAATGTGCTATTAAGATAGTTCTTAATATAAGTGTTCTGAGACACTACTTAATTTGTGCCACAGAGAAAATGGACAAAAAGTACAGATTGGGATATACTTTTTTTTTTGGACATGGTTAATAGGGGATTTTGCTTTAACTGTATATATTTGTAATAAATGTTCTATTTTTATTCAATGGAGATATTGTAGAGTTAAATGGGAAAGAAAAAAGCAGATTTTTATTGATTAAAAAATTAATTCAAAAATGGTTTTGGCTCATTTTTAAGGGAAAATACACTGCAAATATGCAAAGGCAAATCTACAAGACTGAAATATAGGTTTTCATTTGGGCTTTTAGAAACCTCAATTTTTTGGCCTTGGGCAAACCAACTAATCTCTCTAAGACTCTTTTCCTTATTTGAACAATGGGTTTGATAACATTTGAACTACTGACCTTTAATGTGGTATACTAGAATGAATCCTGGATCTGAATTCAAGCCTTCTGATTCTAAATCTACACTGTGTCATTCTGCCTCATGCACAGGCTAAAGTATTCCTCTTTGTCAGGTATGATAGTAGGAAGGAGTATTTTTTTCCTATTATAAATTCAAAGGATCACATATTTACATCTTGGATCAATGGTCTTCTCAACTCTCAGATTCTACTATAATACAAGGTTTTAGTTAATTAAAAGTTGTATCATTGTTTACTCTGAATCAAATCTAAACTGTTAAAACTTAGGACTATACGTATAGAGCAATAAAGAAACTCAAGAGATAACTTATGAGTCTCAGATTTTTACAAATTTGTTCCACAGGGATGGGAATTCTAAAATCAGCTTATTCTCTTCCCTCATCAGGAAATGCTAAAAGGTGCCCATCTTGCTAATATCAATCATAATTATATGCACAAAAGGGTAGGGGAAAAAAAAGCTGGCTCTCCCAGACCATTCTGTTTATATATAGATCAATGTGAGACCAAAACTCTCTAACATGTGAGATCAAAAGTCTTAATCAGCCCATTCAGTTTTCCACTGTTTAGAACTCCAATCTCTGAGACTGTCTAGCTAGCATCTTTAAAAATAGTCACAACAAACTTTTGAGATTTGACTGACATATCTTTAGATGAGTCTGGAACCTGATCAGCTAGATGGATTCCACCCTGGCTCCTCCTTAATCCTACCTTTAACTTCCTAAACCCCTCCCTGATTCCTCTCCTTACTCCCTAGATCCTGCCTCTGCTCCTGAGAGTTTAAAAGTTGTGCACCTGAAATACAAATCACTCATTCAATATGACTACCTTGCCTACTTGTATTACTTGAGCCCATGTGTAATATTCTTCTCTAAAATATAGTATTCTCTGGGAACAGGTTTCTTAAACGGGGGACTTCTGGAGGCAGCCTTCGTTTCACTTCACTGTAATCACCCCAAATGCAGCCAAGGTATTAAAGTCCAAATCCTTTATTGTCTCTTTCCAAGTCTTGTCTCCTTTTTTGGGCCCAGTTAGCTTTCTTAGAGGCCTTCTGTAGTCTTGGTTTCAAGAGCTTGAGCCTGGCTTCTGAATCTCCCTGACTGAATCCTGGCTGAGGCTTCAAGAGTTTCTACTGGGCTTCTGGTTCTAGTGGGCTTGTGTGTCTGGCCCTGAGAACTTCTTGCTTATATGCTGTATTTTGAGTATACACCAATCATTATATCACTAGGAAATCATTATTTGTTGTAGGATTAAATCAATGCTAAATTAGATTTAATCACTGTCTCCTCAATTCCATTTATTTAGCACCTTGTAAGAATCCTAACACCCATGAAACTATTTTCATGTAAAATAAAATAGCAAATCTTTGTAACTTGTCTGATTTGATTTCTAGATCGAGGGAACTATCATGAACCTCTATTACACTATTTTATACAATATTGTTTTATGATTATGCTCTCTCAAATCTACTTCAAATTACTACTCTTAATACCTTTTGATACCACTTCAACAGGTATAAAAATATTTGTATTATGTTTCACAAGGTCATTAAAACTGATTTGTAAATAACTAAATCATTTCAAATTTGACAGGTTGATTAGACTGTTCAGTCAGGGAAATGTCCTAAACATAGTATTTCACCAGAGGACTTGATACAGTTATGACATACTTGTCAACAAGAAGGAGGGATATCAGTGAATGATGGTATAATTTGGCAGATCTGAATCCACTGTCAACTCAGAATGACATCAGGAAGATGGTGCTATGACAAACAAGTGAATTAAAATTTAAGTGAGAGAGGACTGTGCAAAGTCACCTGCTTCATTTTCCCTTCCAGAACCATCTGGATCCAATAGCCAGACATAGATCAGGATGACTGGAGGTGGCTCTGCATGCAGTGGGAGATCTTAGCCTTTTTAAGCTAAGGTCTTTAACAAGTCTCAGTTTGAGGCAATGCCTTAACCAGTGATTAAGATTTAGGTAAGAGATGAGACAGAGAATGATCTCTTTTACCTAGTTAAAAAAAAAATCTGAGAGGGGAAGACTATCAGGGTTGCAGGCCAAAATAGGAACATCTGCTATTTATATTCATTCTGAGATAATCCGGGCCCAAACAATGACCAAGTAAGGCTTGGGGGAGGTTGGGTTAGAAAACAGCTTACATGGAAAAGATCCATGGGTTGCAATGTATTAAAAGCCTATATGGGCCAACATCACAACACTAGGCAAAAATTTAGAATTACAGGCTTCAAACAAGGAAGGTGTCCATTGTCTCAATGAACTCTGCCTTCTATAGCCATACCTGGAGGACTATATTTAACTTTGGTTTATACATTTAAAAGAAGCACAGGCAAGCTGGAAAATATGCAAAAAAACTGTGACTAGAAAGCTGAAGGCACTGGAAACCATGCCATGTTCTGAATGAATTCAGCCTGGATGAGAGAAGACTTAATGAGGACAAGATAATCTATCTTTTTTCAAGTATCTGAAGGACTTTTATGAGGAAGAGAAAGATCAAATTTGTTTTTCTTGGCCCCAGAGAATAGAATTAGTGTGAAAGATGTTAAGTTTGCTTTTGTCTTGATATAAAGGAAAAGCCTTAAACAACTACAACCGTACAAAAATGAAAAGGCCTTCCTTGGAAGATACTAAATTAACTTTTTTTTTTTTTTTTTTTTTGACAATTACTAATTGTCCCCTCAGGGAACTTTCCTTTTTCACCACGGTTATAATACCAGGTTACCATGTTAGGGGAGGGATGTTGTACACATACCATTTCATAAAAGCAACTGACCAAGTTTTTAAAAGTTGTAGTTACATATGCCTTATATTTTCCCCTTACTGGAATCTTCAAATAGAGCCTGGATGACCACTAAATTGAGAGTTGGATGGGAGGATAGGAAGGAGGAGGAAAAACAATTTCTTTTCAGGTACAGATAAAGAACAGATGTTGAATAAGGAATGTCCACATCAAAAAGTTCGAATCTATATAAAGAAAAATGGATCAGCTCTGACTAAATGGCCATCAAAGCCAGTACTACTATAAGATCAAAAAATTCAGTAATTAAAACTAGAGTATTCAAACTATACTTAATGATAATGAGCAAGGCATTTTTATAAAAAAAAACTAATAAAAAATAAAAATCCAAGCAAAAAATTGTTAAAAAAATATTAGTTTCAACAGGATTATCTCAGCCATTCCATTACTCCACCAGGTGACATTAAAACCAAGTCAGACATAAGCACCTGTTCTACTAATTAGCTCTATTAGTTTTGTAACCTTGGACAATTCATTTAACTCTTCTTCAAGCTTCAGCTATTTGATTTATACATTTAGGAGATGGGACCAAATACTCTCTAAGGTCCATCAAGATCTAAAATGCCAATAATATATAATCTACTTCAGAAGGAATCATTTTTCCCATTATTTTATTGAGTCAGAAAATGACAAGTAATATAATACCAAATTTAAACAATGCTTTTATAGATTTCCCTTACCGGAAGATTTTTAGTATCCCTGAAAAACCTTTCTATGGCTTTTGGACTCAGTCCTCAAAGCTGCTCAGACTTTAGAGATGGCCTTGAGGCGTAGCAGAAAGAATCACCTGTATCATCTTGAGCTTTTCTGGGCCTCAGTTTCCTCATTTGTAAAATGAGAAAGCCAGACTAGATGATTTTTAAGACTCCTTCCAACCCTAAACTCTATAATTTTTAGCCTCCAGGAATCACTGCTGAAATCAGTGATTGACTGACATATTTGAAGAAACAGCACAGGTTCATAAGGTGAACCACTAAATAGACTTTTAAAAAAAAGACAGAAAGCAATGAAATGGAACTCAAATGAGACCTAAGGATCTTTTAAATTTCATTATCTGAAATAAATTCAGGGCTATTCTTAACAGAGTAAATCAGGATTCAATGGGATGTTTAAAGATTCCTGAACAGGTTCCTGAAGTCCATTTTTGAAGAATAATAACAAAAAAATCCCTACTTTTTTGTTTTGCTCTTCTCCCAATAGTTATGTTCATTTCTATCCAAAGGTTAGACAGCTTTAAATCATATATAACTTCAGAGACCAATTCAAGACTATTCAACAAAGAAAAGGGTCTTTTAGCTCCCAAAAGTCATCTTTAATTTATCTTTTTAACAGAGGAAAAACTACTTGCCCACACACTGGTTCCACTGGTAGTGCTGGAGATATCCCTGAGGGCAGCTACACCTGTATCCTCCAATAATGTTCTGGCAGCCATGTTGGCATCGGTGGTTCCCCTCACACTCATCCACATCTAGAAGAAATCATAAATCTTTCAAAATTTCAAGATAAAGAATTTCAACTAGACATTCTGCTTTTCATATCCTTCGATCCAGACTATATTCCATTGAAATTAATATTTTTAAAACACTTTTCATCCTGTCAATCTTTTATTCAAAAATTTCGAGGCTCCTCACTGCTTAAAGATTTTAGACTCTTAAAATTAATTTTTCATTGCATTATCTATTAAAAACAGATAATTAGTTCTGGAATTAAAGGTCTTAGGTTTTAATTCTTTCTATGATACTACCTATATGACCTCACTTAACCTCTTTGGGTCTCAGTTACCTCAGCTATAAAAATAAAATGAGAGTTAAAAGACTAGATGGCTTTAAGATATCTCCCAGTTCTAAACTTATGATCATTTGGGTCATTGTAAACACGGTATGTTCCTTTTGCTTTCAGTACAGAAGGCAGGGTACTTTTTCATTGGGAGAATAGAAATCACTATCCAAAAAGAGCAGTGATTAGTAGAATTTGTTCAAATGTTCAGTGTCTCAAAGAGCATATTCTTTCAGGAATAGGAATCAGGACAAGGTCAACTGTTCACTGAGTTCAGAACAGCTATATGCTAGAATACACCTGGTCTCATAGCAGTTAATTCTTGCTTGCTCTGTATCGGGGTATGCTGAGACTATACCATAAATCCTAACCATGCCAAGCCATCATATAGGTTCCTATGTCATGTTAGACAATTCATTTAACTTCTCTATATTTGACCTCTATAGTCCCTTCCAGATCTAAATCTAGGATTCCATGTATAACTCTATAGATTTTGTATGCACACATACTTAGGGACATAAGCACCAGAATTTGGGAGGATAACAGGGTTGCATTTGTGATTTCATGAATATATGAATTCCCCGCAAAGAAACAACTTCTTCCAGTACAGCTCAACACTTGTTCTGTGTTTTGTAGCTTTAAATGTCACATGAGTTAAGAAGGTAAGTGGTTTGCCCAGGATGTCAGGGCTAGCATGCGTTAGAGATTTTCCTGATTTTAAGGCTGGCTCTCCAGTGACTGGCTCTCCACTTAAAACTGATTGGGTCAAGTCAGAGGTTATGAGTATTCATTTTTTTCCTGAATGTGTGCTATTTCCCAATGAAAGAAACTTGTGATAATTGTCCTTTAATGGGAAAGGGAAGAGTGCTGTATTTTGAGGAACAGCTAATTCAAATAGAATAAGCCTCCAATAAAGGAGTTTTAGTTTTAGTCAGCAAAAGAGCTTTCACTTTCCACATGAAATTTCACTCCATAAAGGTGACAGCTATAGGATGCTTCATTAAATTTCCAATGATAAAGAATAATGACGACTGACAATGATAATGCTATAAAACTGACAGATGACTCTGTGCTATCTCTTCCACTACCAGGTAGACCATCTTAACTTCTTTGCTTACATAAGTGGTCTGTGTCTCTGCTTACCTTCACAGCTGGCTCCACTCTGATCTAGTGAAAAACCCCTCTGACATTCACAAGTGAAGCTTCCAGGAGTGTTCTGACATACACCTTTAGCTCCACAAAGATTGACTTCAGAGGTACATTCATTGTTATCTAAAAGAAACAAGAATGAAAATGTGGATTTTTCCAAATTCTTCAATGTAGAGTTTCAAATATAGTAAAAACTAAAAGTCACCTATAAGTTGAAACAAATCTAGTATTTTTGAACAAACATATCAACATACCTGTTTTTCTAGCTTTAATTAGTCTGATCTTTAGAAGAAAGAATAGTAAAAAGAAAAATTTTAAATTACTCAAACTTTTTTTCAATGCTACTTACCAATACAGGCTGTATGATGTTGGGTAAACCCAGGTGGACATTTACATGTAAAGCCTCCAATGGTGTTAACACAAAGGAATTGACAATTATGTTGTTTAGTTGCACACTCATCAAGATCTAGAAGACAGTCAGAGAGGCTTTTGATTTCAGTTTACAATACAAATGCAAGAATAAAGAGAGAATTATTGGGAACCATTCTAATTTGCAAATTTCCAAACTCTACAGACATAATTTATTCAATGGATTAGCATGTAAAAAACCTTTAAGTTTCATGGTCTAGCAGCAATAATGTAATGCACAGTTTCAATCTAGGCCAAAGACAAATCTTGGCATGTGTGGAAAACTCTGCTTTCTTTAATTAGAAGATATAGAAATTATACTGTGAGAGTTTTTTTTTTAAGTATAAACTGAAACAAGACAAGTCTTAAGAATTTTGACAAATTTCCAGGACAACTGAATAATAAATTTTGTCAAAAGATAAAGAGACCTCCAATTCCATGAAATCAATCATCGTAGTTCATTCCAGTTAGCTGTTTTTAATTTGACCAAATGACATCATTTGAAAAGCTAGTTTCTCTTGTTAAGAATTCCCCTTCAAATGAAACAAAGTTGAGCAACCAAAAAAAAAGTTAAGGAAAGAAGAGACCTTCATTAATAAGCATTACATTACTGCTTCTTAATAATGTGCTTTTCATTGGAGAAATTTTCAATCTTCTGTCTCCCCAAACCAAATATTATATACTAGCTAGGCAAAATTCTTTCTTGACTCCAACTTATTATCTGTAAACACTTAATATCTGCCAGTACAATCTCATAACCCTCTGATTAGCATTTTGCTATCTAAGATAAGGACGCAATAAAATCTTTTTTGAATGAATGAAATGTGACAAAGAGACAAAATAGGGAGGCCAAAGGACTCTAACCACTAAAACCATGAGCACGGGCCTCGCTTGTCCTGCCCTACTTCAAGGACCTTCAGAAGCAATGGCAGCAAATTTCAATGGAGGCTGCTGTTGTCACCCTGGGACCTCTATGCTTCCAGTCTCCCTCCCCCAATCACAGGAAGTGGGCAGTGGGGAGGTGTCAGTGCAGCACAAAGCCCAGAGGAGGACCATTTGAATATAAGGAAGTACATTAACTCTTTTGCTGTCTTTGGGAATGGAGCAAGGGTGGCAGGTGAAAAAGTAAGTGAAACAAAAAAAAAAGTCCATTTTTACCTTTGCAGCTTCTCCCATCCTCCTGAAGGATGTATCCCTTTGGACAGGAACACTGGTAACTTCCTTCTGTGTTTTTGCATATGAAATTGCAGGGTTTGGGAGCCTGGTTACACTCATTTAGATCTATTGTGAAAGAAAAACAGTTTGACTTTTTGATATAAGATATCAACCAAATCTAAAAATAGAATATTTTATGAAGGAAAAGAAAGAGAAAATAGGGGAAGGGGAAAAGCATTTATATAGGGTCTACTATGTGCCAGGCACTTTATTTGCTAAATGCTTCATAAACAGTATTCCATTTGATTCCCACAACAATCCTGGGAAGGAGGGGCTGTTATTTCCCTTATTTACAGACAAGTAAACTGAGGCAAAGAGAAGTTAAATGACTTGTCAGCATCACAAAGCTCATAAATGTCTGAAGCAAAATTTGAATTCAGGTCTTTTTGACTCCAGACCCAATTATCTACTAAGAGTTTACACTAAATACTTTTTTTCTTTCTCTCCCATTTATAGGCCTTATTTGCAATGGAATAACACAGGCTACCTTAAAGAGAGGAGCTGTTTTTTTTTTTTTTTTCCAGTTTGCTAGTCTTTTTCTTCACTTGAATAGATGTGCAAGTTCTCAGTAACAAAATCACTTACCTACACAGGTGGTGCCAGTGATATCTGGAGTATAGCCAGTATTACAATTGCAATGGTAGGATCCTCTCTCATTAACACATTCTCCATTCCGGCAAACATCATGAATAACCTTGCATTCATCAATATCTATGATTCAATGAAATTTGATGAAATCAAGGAAGAAAACACAAATAGGACAATGTTAATGTTTACTTTGCAAAATACTGGGATTTTTTGCTAAAGAAACTACATTCTATGTCTAAAAAGCAATGCTGAAAATATAAATTTAATCTTTAACAATGAACAACTAACTGAAAAGAAAGCAAATGATTTCTTATACAATAATAATTCTCAAGTTAATAGGTAACGAGATGTACTTTTAGATAATGCAAATTTATATTGTGAAACAGTGAAATATAAATTGATAATTGGTATTAAAGCTATTTGCCTCACTATTTCCATTACATCCCATTCGATTTCACTTGTCCCCCTGTGATCTTAAATATCACTTCATTAAAGTAAGATTTGTAAGCAAAAAAAAAACCCAAATATCATTTTCCCCAGCATATTCAGAATGTATGTGTATATTGAAAACGTGAAACAAAAATCCTTTTTAATTGTTTAGAATTAGAACTAAAAATAAAAGTGAAAATATTATCCAACCTATGTAATATTGGGGGAAATGGAAGATGAAGCACTTTGGATATTGCTCAGGAATTTATATAGATCCCCTCCATCTTATGAGGCAGGTCTGTAAGAAAGGTGCTGAGCACCTTTGAGCAAAGTGATTTTGAAAAGTTTTTGAGAGTTTCACCTGGTCATTTAGCTAAGTGAGTACCTTGAGTGGGATTAGAGTGTCCAGAACCTGCTAAGTATAAAAGACCACAACTTGTGTATATGACAAAAGATAAAAAGAAAGTAAATATCAAAAGTCTGGCCGAATACCCATCACCACTATACTTGATCCCCAAGGGATTTTCTGAGCTCAATAGGTTGGAATATAAACACAGACATTCCCAGTGAATATCCAACTTACAAATATGTCAAAACCCTTTGTCCCTAGTTGTAAGCCTACATACTCTACTTGGTTACCTCACACAACTAAACTATCCTAGGAAAAATGTGTACCCTAGTGGGGGGTAAGAAAAATCATATGACCAAACATATCTTTTCTGTCATTTTATCCTAGGGAGATTTTGCACTTAACTTTCTCACCTTTACCCACTTTTTGCTCACTCATCAATCTGATCTGTTAATTCTAGCTCTCATGAATGGACACATATTTCCTGTTTAGCCTCCTCTCCTCAATTCTACCTCTTACTCAATTTCCTTAAGACATTCTACCCTTCCTTCTGCTTTTATTCCATTTTTAAGACTTGCTATGACTCAAATGGCAGCTGATAATCATAACAACACTAGTGGTATAATTGAGTTGGGAAAAAAGGAAAATCAAGTTTGTGATGAAATGAGATATAAGACATCAGAAGCATCTCTCTCGTAAGAGTCTTTGAAACAGTCCATATATCTTAGGTCTACCAACTTCTATCTTTTTTTAAGTTAAATTAAAAAAAATCTTTCTTATATTTTGAGAAATGACTAGTACTGCACTATTATCATTTCTTCCTCTTTTTTTTTCTTGTTGATGTACAGCAAAGCACAAATACTTTAAGAAAATTACAGATTGTCCTGGAAGAGTGAGAGGATACAATTATAAATGGAAGAAATAGCTATGGTCATCTAGACTAACTCTCTCTTTTTATAGTTGAGGAAATTTGAGACCTAAAGAGTTTAAACAATTTGCTTAGGATCATACAAATAGTAAATGTTTACACTGTTTCCATGAGAAAGTACATTTTTAGTTACAAGTAATTTCCAAGCAAATATTAAGAATATTGAAAGTTGAGAGCTACTTATATGTTAAAAAAAAAAAAAAGCAGATGCTCATCAGCTATTTTAACCATGTGATCCCCTAATACCTAAGTTATTAATTGTAATGAAAAATTTCTTGGTTTCAGATTTATAACTGATATAACTTATACATGCTTTATTTTTTATTTTATTTTATAACTTATTTAATTTTATAACTACTTTTTATATTTATTTTTGTAACTTTTATTTATTTTTAAATTTAATTTTATAATATAACATACATGCTTTATTTTCCATTTTCTTATCTGATTGCTTTTAAAAATAAACATAAGAAAGAAAAATTTCATAAAAAATACTTTAGAAATTTGAATACCTGCTCCATTGGTCATGAATCCTCGGCCATGAGGGCAAAGTTTTTTAAAGGCTACAGTGCCCTGGAATGGGCAGATCTCACAGTGGGGGCCCCAGCCTCTCCCACCATCACAGCAACACTCAGATTTGGTGACTGGATTTCTGTTACTTGATCCAATCTGACACATGCTTTGTAGAACTTCAGTGAAGCAGTATCCTTCTCGGTTGTCTATAAGATACATCATATTTTGGGGTGGGGGTGAGGAGTTGGAGGGGAAGAGAGGGATTATTTTAGGGATGATGCTCTCATAAAAGTCACAGGATATCAGGAATTTAGTCAGATATTAAAAACAAAACAAACAAACAAAAGAAATGAAAAGGAAGCATACTTAACCCTGGGCCAGAAGAAATGAGAGTGAAAAGCTGGAAACAGCAGCAAGAGAGAAAAGATGACGTCTGAGGGAAAACAAATGATACAAGAAATTCAGTAAGAGAGCAGGAAGGGGCAGATATCAGATTCAGCCTGGGAGGGATTATAGTTCTATTTGTACCTAAAAAAGAGGGAATATAACTATCATATCTTCGAGCTACAACAGAAAGATGCAGAGTAGCACATAGAAACTGATACTGATCATGGAAGGCTAGACAGGCAGCTTAGGAAGAAATTCCAGTCAAATTATGCGACACAATTAGTAAAGGAAGAATTCAATGGCAGGGTGGTGCTAAACTCACTGAATTATCCACGAAAGATTAATGGTTTTTAACTCTGGTTATTACAGTTTAACTTCAGCCCATGTTTGCCTAAGGAACCCAGATCTCTCGCTTGAAAGAGAGCTACTTTCATGAAAGCATTGCTCAGACACTTACCAAGACACTCATCTTGAGCAGGGCTAGCTGTAAAGCCATCATTGCACTCGCATGTATAGCTTCCTCTGGTATTGAGGCACCGTCCATTTTCACAGATTCCTGGCTTGGTCTGACATTCATTCTCATCTATTTAATTGAATCAAAGGACCAAAAACAAAAGGGGGGAGTTTTATACTTTGTCAAGAATAATTTTAAGCAATGAATCTAATGAGGAGCTTTAAAGATAAACATTTTTAAAACAAGGATATTCACTACTTTGTCAGAATAATCACACAGTAGTTAATATTAAGCTGCTAGTTATTTAAACTAATTCAACCATTCAGAGTTAAGTTATTGTATATATTACTTTTAAGATAGTAATAATGATTAAATATATAGCGCTTACTATATGCCAGGCACTGAGCTAAGTATTTATGATTATTTTCTCATTTGATCTTCACAACCTTACCTTGGGAGATAAGTGCTATTATTATTCCTATTTAAAGATGAGAAAAATGGGACTGACATAGAGATTAAGTGCCTAAGGCTAGATGTGAGCTCAGGTCTTCCTGCCTCCAGCCCTGATGCTCTATCCACTATACTATCTGCTATTCGTAAACATTAAATTAATCAAGTCTCATTTTGTCTAGAGAATGTTGCTCAATTTTAGGCTATGTGCAAATGAGGCAAAATAACCTGCTTATAAAGATTTCCTCTACACTAAATCCAAGAGACAGACAGATAAGAGGGTGAGAGAATTAGGCAGTATGGTAACAGCATCCAAGAAGCTCAGAGTGGTGGAAAGGACTCCAGACATGTTTCTCTGCCCCTTTTACTAGACCCAAAGTACTATGTAGGCAGGCACAGTGTTTTATCTAAACTTTATGTTTATATATTTATAAACTTTATATTTTTCTTAATGCCTAGTAGAATACTTTGTCCAGAGAAGGGGTTAATCAGTGATAAACAAATGAATGATGATTCTTTTAAAGTCATAATGTCATGTAACCAGGAAATGCTAATATTCTTATGGAGCAACACTGAAGAAAAGTGACATGAAAGCTCAGGAAAAATAAAAACAATGTTTGCCTCAGAAAATCTTCTATAGCTTTGTAGTTATATTGTTTTAATGTATAATCACAATACCAAATCCCATCCTAAACTCAAATCCCAGTGTATTGCCCCACTACTGCTACCAATAGTCTTCTCCAAGCAAAAATGAAAACTTCTTGAGGGCAGATAATGTCCTGCTTAGTCTACTGTATCCCAAGTGTTTAGCAGAACATCTGACAACAGTAAAAACTTAAGAAATTCTTTTTCACTCTTTCATTCATTAATTTGGCCAATGGTTCGCTTAAAACTTTAAGCTTATGGAGCTAACTTCTACCACAGAATCATAGATTATAGAATTGGAAGAAATCCTAGAAGCAATCTAGTCCAACCTTCTCATTTTAGAGATAAGGAACTAGAGGCTCAAGGAGGTTAAGTGTCTTCACATAGGTAGTAAATGGCAAAAACAGGATTCTGAATCCATGTCCTTTGAATCCAGAACTAATGTTATATCATTTGGCATTGCTGAGTGGGATCAATGTAAGAAGGGACTTTATTGGTCAACATTTATTCCAAGCCATATGTAGAAAAATATTCTCTCTACAGTCTTTTTTTGAAGATGTCCAATGAAAGGAACAAACCACCTCTTAATGCAGGCTCATTTCCAATCATTAGAAAAATTTTCCTAATATCAAATCAAAGTTTGCATCTTTGTAAGTTCCTTCCACTGCTCCCAAGTTCTGCCATCTGGAGCCAAAGAGAACAAACTGAGTCCCTCTTAAATATGAGAGCTATTCAAATCTTGGAAGTTGGCTACTATATACCACCTCTCCCAACTCCCATGCTCTCAAGTTTTTTTCTTCTCCCAGCTAAACATCCCCCAATCCTTTAATCAATGTATGAATACCAGCCACAAGGCTATTCATCATAAGACTACTTTCTCCAGCTTATCAATATCTTCCTTGGCTCTCAGAACTAAATATAATACTCCAGAACATATCTGAATATGAACAACCATGAGAGTTGGTGGGGGAGGGGTTGGACAGTTGCCTGTATAGGGAAAAGAGCCAAAAAATCTCTTTGTAGAAGAAAACCATTTTTGTCCAAAAAAGTTGTGCCTACAAGTTAAGGTATGCCTATGTTCAGAATGCTGAATCTGGTCTCTTTCCATATTATATTGTTCATCTGAAGCACTTGATTTTTCCCTAACAGAGCTTAGCTTACCTATGCAACCCTCTCCATCAGGTCTTCGTTGGTAGCCAGGACCACAGATGCACATATATGTGCCAATTAGGTTCTTGCACTCCATTTGTTTCTCAGCACAGTCGTGCTTTCCTTCTTCACATTCATTCTCATCTGCAACAGATTATCAACTATGAACTGCCATCAAAAGTGCATCACTGAAATATGGTGCCTTTTTATTTATATGATGATTATGAGGTGCATGATTATGAAATGATAAATTATTTTCATTTCAGTTATAAAAACTGTAGGGAGCAAAGAGTTTTTCATAAGCCTTTTAACTTTAAAAACACCGTTATAAGCTTCTTTGCATTATACCTAGTAGATATTTATTAATAGTTATTGAATGAATGGACAAATTAAATGATAGCATAATAACCAGATTTTCAACTAGATTATAAGCTACTTCATAACAAAGATTATAACAGCTACTTTCTACATTTGCCAAGCCATAGTCCTAGACAAAGAGTAAATGCTCAATATAGACTCACTGAACTGAAACTTATTTTGTTATGTAATGAAAGCTTTCCTAAACTAGACATGGTCACAATATAATTTCCCCCCCTCAAACCACCAAATCCTCTCCTTCCTTTCCTTTTTCTTTGTTATCTTTCTCTTGGATTTTTCTGTCCTAATGTTTTTATTTCCTCCTCCTTTTCTCTTCCTGTTTCTTTATCTCCCTCCTAGTGCTCATTTTCTCTTCTAGTCCAAAATTATGCCACAATGGAATAGGGCTACTTATTGTGAAGAGGGAGAAAGCCCATGGCTAAGGCAGCTAGAAAATGGAAAAGTCCGTATTTTGGGACATTCCTCTGCCTTGCTTAAGACCCTCTCTGCTACAGTGTTGCAGCAAGAGTAACACTATCTTATGTTGTTAGCAGCTTATAATTCAACAGAGGTTGAATATTACATCCATGAACCCTGGTCAATTTCATACCTTTGCACATTCTCCTGTCTTCTCTAAGAACGTAACCAGTTGGACATTTGCATTCATATGACCCATAAGTGTTTACACATCGGAAGGCACAGAGCAGAGGATTCTGAGCACATTCATTGATATCTGTAAGAGAATGAGACAAAATCATGGGACATAAAGATGAACAAAAAGAAACTCACTTTCTTCAAAAATGAACAGAATTACTAAAACAAATTCTTTTTTTTCTTGTATTTTTTAACTATTTTTAAAAATCTTGTAACTTTGCTAAAGTAGTTGATTATTTCAACTAGCATTTTATTTGATTCTCCAGAATTCTCATCTATATAGATGATATGAGTATATCAACTATAGAGAGTTTTATTTTCTCATTCTAATTCTTTCAATTTCTTTTTCTTCTTTTACTGTTATAACTAACATTTCTAATAAAATACTGAATAATACTGGTGATAATGGGCACCTTGTTTCACTCCTGATCTTACCTGGAAGGTTTCCAGCTTATCCCCATTAAAAATAATATTGGCTGATGGTTTTGGGTAGATGCTTCTTATCATTTTAAGGGAAATCTATTTATATTTATGCTTTTAAGTGTTTTGTTTTTAATAGGAATGAGTGTTGTATTTTATTAAGAAGTTTTTCTGCATCTATTAGTATAATCATGATTTTTATTATTTTTGTTATTGGTATGATTAATTATGCTAATAGTTTTCCTTATATTAAACCATCCTTTATGCTTATGTGGATTATGTCATACAATGAAAGACATTTATGAATGAGAGAATGAGAGAAAGAGACACAGAGACAAAGAGAGACAGAGAAGAGAGAGCGAGAGAGAGAGAGCGCCACTTACCTTCACATGTCATCATGGGACCTGGTTCAAATCCTTCTTCACAGGTACATTCAAAACCTCCAATAACGTTCTTGCACGTTCCATTTCCACAAGGATTACCCACCGAACATTCATCAGTATCTGTAAGATATCAGGAACACATTTAAAACAGGATGAATTACAGTTAACAGTAATTTCAACTCATATAATGCCTTTCATTTTAAGAATCTAGTGCTGCTAGACTGCATTTCATTTCTAAGAGTTTTATTCTGAAAGAAAATCAAAAGTCATGTTGAAGGGATTCCTTGAATTCTGAAAATTGCTATGGCCTAATGAAGAGAAGTGACCTGTGTCATATAGAATTTGTGGCAGATTGAAAATTAGAATTTGGTGCTCATGCCAAGTAATTCAGTGAGGTTTTTTTCTCTCTTATATATAGATGAACACTTTATATTTCTACAATTTTAAAGAATAATGTATCCATTTGAAATCCTGAAATTGATAGGTTAAATTTTAGATACCATCTCAAACTAATTAGATTTTAAAAAACCACAGGCTTTTCATATAGGCATTCTTTGATTTTGTATTTAGATGGTTTAAAGATATTTACATTGGGCATATAATCTTTTATCCCTAAGTGAACTGAATTTTGAGTTTAGTCTAAATCTAATCTAATCTAAATCATACGTATATATATAATCTAAATCATATGTGTATATATACAAGAATGAAAAATTCAATATTAACAATATTTTGAATTTTTTAACAATGTTTCAAAAATATTTTTTCCTTCCTGTTTTCGTATTAATAATGACTAACAGTTTTACAATGTTTATATATATATATTATCTTAATCTGACTCTCACAAAAACCTTGTCAAGTAGGTGCTATTATTATTCCTATTTGACAGAGAAGGAAAATGAGGTCTCTCTATACCAGTTTAAAACTTTAAACTCTACACCAGAGATGTCAAACTCAAGGGATCATAACTTCTTGTATAGAAACTAGATAAAATTTTAATTGGGAAACATTTAACAATATAAATAAAAAACAACACAATACAGATAATGTTAATTTGTGATTTTCTAAGTCAATATGAAGCCAACAGGGAACTATTCCTATTGGAGTTTGACATTATTGCTCTATATCAAACTACCAAAGGTTAATAAGTAACCTTGTTCAGGTGACTCATGTTAATTCCAGCTGTGTGATTTTAGTTTTACATTTAGAAAATTGCCACAGAAGAAAATAATTCATTACTCACCTACACACTCAACTCCATGGAGGATATACCCAAAAGGACACTCGCAGCGGTAGGAACCATCTGTGTTGATACATTGGCCATATTTGCAGATATCAGGTTCTTTGCATTCATCCATATCTTAACCAAAGGAAAAAGTGCATAAATAATAGGATAAAAAAGACAATGGGAAAAGAAAATTTTAATTGACCTCAATGAAAAGATAATAATGGCCCAAATTTGATACTGAAGAGTTTAATTTCCCAACATTGATATATACCTGTGTTATAAGGAAATTCAAACAACTGGGAAAAAGAATAAGAAGTAGAAACTGTTGGATATTAATAAAAAATCAATTAACAGGACAAATATGTGACACTTACCAATACGAGTATCATCAGGTCCAACAATGATACCACTTCCGTATGGGCAGATTTGACGAAATGCTTCTGCAAATGAGATGAAAACTTGTTCATTTACATGTCAGTTACAATTACTAGCTGAGCCACTTTGCATATTTGATAAAATAGTTATCTGACATCCCCAAAGGAATTAAGCTGTTTTTTTCAATCAAAATATTAAAAATTCTTTTACTATATATTAATTATATTAGAAACAGGAGATGGGTCTTATTAACCTTTGTATCTCTCCAAGGATCTATAAATGTCTGAATAATGAAAGATGACCCTTTTCCTCCCTAAGAATCATAACAAGAAATATACATGGACACATAAAAAGTTTTCAGTGAAAATTTTACCCAGTATGTGACTTAGAAGTCTAAAGTTGATTGAGGTATATAGAGATTAAGTGATTTGCTTGAGGTAACATAGCCATATGCTTTTGAACCCAATTCTTCCTGACACCAGGAACTCTTTATGTACTATGCTACAATGCCTCTTGCCTTTAATAATCTATATGATCAAATTAAATAACCTCATTTCCCCCAGGGTAAACGATTTTTGGTTGCCTAGCTTTTATTTTCATGGGTAGTCTATGTTGTGTACTGCACAAGGAATTAAACAGATATAAGGATTTACCATCTGGCTCAGTGGGACACAGCTCACATGGGTCTCCCCAACCTTCTCCCTTTAAGGCACAGCAACATTCTTGTTTGGAATGATTTCTGGATTTAGGAGATGAACATTTGCCTCCTTCAAACTTCGCATAGCAGTAGCTCATTCTTAAGTCTGCAATATAAATTCAAGTACCTTTCAGCATAATCATGTATATGTGCTTAATAGGCTTAAAACAAAATTTAGAAACTTAAAAACAAAGGCACTGTAGATTTGCTTAAACAACCAATAATAAATTACCTAATTTATAATATTATAATAATGCTTTTCCAAAAATTCCTTCAAAATTAATTAAACTAAAGTATAGGAAGATAGCGAATGAGCTAGAGACTAGACCTATTATGTCATGATTATGACTCCTAAATGATTATAAGTCATAATTTCTGAGAGTTATCCCAAGCACTGAGAGTCACACAGCCAGTACCTGCCAGAAGCAGAGGCAGAGTTTGAATACAGCTATTCCTGGTTTTAAGGCTGGCTCTCTACCCACTATACCATGTTGCCTCTTATTATATGTGGAAAAATACCATTAATCTTTATCTTTAATATCATAGATATCAAAGATATAATTTTGTGTGTACTGGAAGAATTTGGTAAATAAATCTTTGAGGCTTAATTTTGTTATTTCTCTTTTTTTTTATCAATCTCTAATATTAGTATAAAATAGTATTACTGATATAAAAATAAAATCTAATAAGTCAATTTTCAAGTCTTTCAACGGCTTCAAAATGAACTTGTTATGTAAAGAGTTCCAGCATTTGATAGTTCAGACTATAGTCACTCTGTATAATATTTAGAAAAACAGATAGGGTGAAGATAGATTTGGGAAAACATACTCTGTTGTTTACTCTGGGTGACCTAAGCACAGGATACAAATTAAGATCCTAGACCCCGTGCAGTCAGCCAACAGATAACTACTAACTTTACAAAAAGGAATGGCAGATAAATAGAACAAGTAAGCCACAGAAGCAACTACTTCCTATCATATTCGACAATATGAGGTTTCTTAGTAACTTGAGGACTCAACTCTAGCTTCACTGCTGAAGAAGGATACATTTAAAAATGGGTTAATTGATTTCTAAAATTATCTACTGATTTCTATGACTTCTTCTGCAATCAAAAATGTGAGCCTGGCTTAGTTCCTTCTTAGTTTTTGTTCTTGCAGTGTGTATGTCCACATGATATAGGAGCACAGATCATGTGACATCATCCTGACAATGGGAGCAGCAGCTCCTGTTGGTTGGCTATTTTTTTTTTTTTTTTTTTGGTGCACTGTAAGAGTTTCATGTATTGCCTTGTGGTAGTCTTCCCTCTAAATTGGCTTGTTAATCAAAGATGACTTTTATTGGAGAAACCGTTTTGTTCTTCTCTACAATTAAACTTGATAAGGGCTTCCCCAACCTCTGGAATTTTATGAGAACAAACAGGAGTCACTTTATTTGCTTCCTTTCCTTCCTATTGGCTCTGCCTTCTGTAGCTAAGCCCGTGGAAGGGCTACTGCCAGCTGGCTTTATTTTTTCTTCAGAGTTCACTTGTTCTGTGACAGTCCAGCACAAATTGAATTAATGTTTTAAAATTTTTTCCTGTGGCCTGCCCCATTGGCTAATTCACACCTGTCTCATGGTTTTCTTTTCCAACACAGGTCTTGTTGGTATAGCACAAAATAAAGGGGATGGAACTAGCATTTATCTGCTATATCTTGGGTCATATAGACCAAAAACACCAGATGACAAGCCAAAAATATTTAATTGGTGGTGGTAGGAATTAAAAGAACCTGCTGCTATTTATTTTCATTATTCTTATTCTGACTACATAATAGCAACATCACTGGTCAAAAAGTGAACATTCAATTAGATCGGTAATTTGGTACCATATAGACAAAAATTAATTATAGTTATTTTATTCAATTATTTTTAACTTTTCAGTAAAACAAAAGAAAAAAATAAAAAAAACTTATTTGAACATGTAGTCATTTTAGGTATGTTGCATGTAAAAAGGCAGGTTACCTTTTTGGTGGAATCACTCAATGGATTAAGAAAGTTGATCTTAAGACTCATAATTGAACTTCTTTAAAAGCTAAGAAATCCAACTCAAGTGAGAAACTAAAGAGCATATCCAGAAAGTTAGCATCTGTATTAGCAGAGGTGGAGAGGGGCTTAACTTTTGGTGTTCCTGGAGTACAAATCAACCCCAAATTTTGGGCAAGATAATTTTTAACCTCAGAGTATCAAGTGGACCCTAGGACAGGGGATAAACCCTTAAAGTCACTTAATTTTTAACCTTAGAATATCAAGTGAACACTGGGATAGGGAATAAACCCTTAAAGTCACTTACCTTGGCATCTTCTTCCAGTAGAGGATAATGAAAAACCTTCTGGACAGAGACATTTGAAGCTGCCTGGAGTGTTACTGCAGGTGCCTAAGGCACAGATTTCTGGCTCTTCCACACACTCATCAATATCTAAAAGAATCACACACATTAGATAATTTCTAAACATAATAAAAAAAAATCTAAATACTCGGTTTTCTCCAATAGGCTTCTTTGGAGACCAATATAGAAAGGCCTCTGAAGTAACTACACAAGCACTGAATAACAGAGTTAAGGACTTGAACTCAACTCCTTTGCCTCTAAAATCAGTGTTTTTTCTTTGCTCTGTAAAGACTTGCCTGCCTCTCAGACTCAGTTGCATAACTTCATTTAGATGAAAACATGAAGGTTTTCTGTGCATTTTGGTCCACTTTTTCTTCCCATGATCACTCACTGAATTCTTTAGACTCCCTAGTGTGTGCTCACCAAACCCTCTGGGCCTCAGAGCCAAGCCAAGCAGCCCCTCGGGGTGGGGGGACCCACTACTGGATTAACTGTGGCCCAACACCCATACCCACACCCACAGAGCATGCAATGGCTTCAGGGTTACTGTCAAGTCTAATCTGGAGCCATATGTGTGCTGGCCCTGATGAAAAGAATCCACTTTTGTTAGGTGAAACACAAAGAATAGCTTTTCTGTGACAAAAGAAAACCTTGTGGTGCCCCATGTACATCACAGTCCAGGCAGTATGGAGAGAGCACTAGAGCAGCAGAAAGCACACCAGCATTCCAGGGCCACTCTGTGGCTTGGGTAAAATTATCTGGGGTGTTTGAACCAAAGTTTCCTCATCTATAAAAATGGAGATTTGAATTATATACAGGATAGTATAATCCTGTCAGCTCTGATATTCTAAAATTCAAAAGTGAATTCTAACTCAGGCATTCATTTGTTGAATGTACGAGGCCATGGCTTCCTATGGTCTTCTCTAGCCCTGTATGTCTATAGATTCATGATATAACAAACAGTACTGTTGATGGCAGGGATATCTGCTTCTTTCTATTGTGTAAATAAAGTTCAACTGATCATGAAACAGTAACATGAAAACTAATTGTAGAAGGATTTAGCAGTATTGCTTTGTGTAGGATAAATCAAAATTGGCTCCTTCATAGGAAAAGTTTAACTTCTATAAAATGTGCCAAGCAGCATTTTTTGGCCTATTTGGTGGGTTGACTTTTCAGATTCCATAGACTAAAAGTGGGAAAAGGAGCTGAAGAACAGGTGCACTTAAGAAATGTTTAATGAGATAATTTTTCTTTTTGTGTTTTTCTATTCTATTTATTTACAAGAGATCAATGACCTCAATTAATGAGTCCAATTTTTAACATTTTAATAAAAACCAACAGATGATCAACATTTCATCTTGAAGAAATGATTGTACCTCAAACATTACTATTCAATAGTTTTTGTTAGATGTGAAGTAAATTCCTGATACTAAACATGTTTTTTGGGGAGGTTTTATAAGAGGATATATTCTCATATATATCTGAGGTTAAAGGGGTAGATTAGATGAGTGAAGAATCCTCTAAATTTTAAAATAAGGTATGTTTTTTAAACATACTTTACATATTAATGATAAATCCCTTATTGGCACTGCAGTACTGCTGGATTGTTGTATAGTGTTACTCAATTCAATAATTAAAAAGCAACAAATGTTCACTCTTTCATGTGTTGAAAAAAATCCATCTTCAGATACTTTTAATGAGTCTTAGCAGCAGGCTACTGTGCAAAGGCATTGGTTCTGGAGTCAGAGGACCTGGGCCAGGTAATCATTCCCTTCCTTACTCCCTATGTGAACCTTCTACAGGAAGCTAGCCAAGATTACCTCTAAGGCTCTTTTTGTAGTTTAAAACAATATTATACTATGATTTGCTTTTCCATCTTCAAAGTACTAGCAATACTGAAACCATTTCAAACTTAGATGTTCTTGACTTTTCATTCAAGAATGAAGATATGACACAACACTCCATCTCTGTCCCCTATGCTTGGGCTGCTTTCCTTCCACCCCTGTATTTCCTAGCCTTCCTGGTTTTCTTCAAGTCTCAGCAAAAAGCAAGGAGCCTTTCCCAGATCTCCTTAATTTTAGTGGTTTTCCTTTGAGACAATCCCAAATTTATCCAGTACAGATCTTATTGAGACATAGCTGATTGCATGTTATTTTCTCCATAAGACTATAAGCTCCTTGAGAGCAGGACATTCTTGTTTTATGCCTTTCTCTATATTCATAGTGCTTAACACAATTCTTGGCATAAAGAACCTCCTATATAAATACTTGCTCATTGACTGATACTATCTATCTGAACCTGCTTATGATTATTTTAATCCATAAACTACGATGCCACTGTAAGGATTAGAAACTAAGGATCAGAAATGCTACTTTTGTTTTTGTCAGTTGATATTCCCTGTACCTTCACAGTTGTCATTTTGCAGGCTGTAACCAGGAGGACAAATGCATCTGTAGGATCCATCCAAGTTTTGACACGTGCCTGGAGCACATTTTCCAGGATCAGCTAGACACTCATTTATATCTGCAGGGAAAAAATGGAGGCCATTAACTTCAACTGGTAGCTAGATTAAAATATATTAGAAACAAAATGAAAACAAATTAAACCTATGAAACTTTTGCTACAAAATCCCACTTTAAACTAAAAGAAAGAAGACAAAAATACTCAACTCAGTAAAAGATGTGATTTTTTTTTTTTTACCCAGCAAGTTAAAAAAAAAAAGTTAATGGGTCTGAAGAGTTTCATTGACTCTCATGTCCATAAAATAATTTCAAAATAATATTTAGAAGCTTATCGCAACAATATTTTGAAGAACAACTATTTTTGATCGTAAGTGCAATTACTTGTTTTTTAACAAGATACATCCTCTCCTGACTTTCTAATAAAGATAAGAATTTGGGGTTTAATTTTTTTTTCAGGTGAAAAGAGCTTAGTTTTATTGTTGTCTACTTTCTGGTTTTACCAAGGACAAGTGAAAATGAGCATTTTGCATTGCTTTTGTTAATCAGCCTAAAGTTTTAATTTGGGAAGCTTTTATATAGTTTTACTCACCAATACAACTTCTTCCATCAGCAGTCACCTCATAGCCCTCATTGCATTGACACTGGAAGGATCCAACTGTATTGAGACACTGACCATTTCTGCAAAGGTTCCCATTCCCAGTAGCACATTCATCAACATCTGTAAGAAAAAAAAAAAAATCATTTGACAGAGTCCAAAGAGAGTTCTAACTTTAAATTAAGAAGTAAAATCTTACTTAACATAATTTAGATAATCACCTTCATTAAAAGATGTGAGATTTTTGTATTAGAATTTTAACCCAGGCTCAGCTGGGATTTCCTTTTAACACCTTCTCCCAACCCCCCATCCCTACCACCACCACCACCAATTACTACTGGATGAATAGTACACATCACAATGGAATGTATTAAAAGTTCCTGCAATTAGTTGCCGGTGCAATTAGCCTCTGGCTCTCTTCAAGATAAAGCACATTTGTTTAATTACACCTGTCAATGACTAATTGACCGTACAGTTAGTTACAAGTGGAGAAAAAGAGGATTTCAAGAAAGTTCAAGAATTTGTTTCTGTTAAAAATTCACAGCAAAACATCTGGCCAAGTTAGTTTACTTTATTCCTAAATCATATAATTATTTATGAAACAGAGCAGATTCTCTGAATAATCACCTATATATATATATGTATATATATATATATGTTTATTCAAGTTATAGAGAGTGAAAATTTGATTAACTTATTTTTAAACTGCATTTTCATCAGTGAGAAAAGGTTAGGCACTCCCTCTCCCAGAAGATCAGCATTTTCTAGTCTTAGAGAATTACCTAACATACTGAATCATATAAAAAATAATGTGAACTATTAATTACATGTAATATTTCTGGAAATTAAATGACAATCCTTATTTTTAATAATTAGCTTTTTTCTTTCATGAAATAATATTGAAAAAATACTGACCTATACAATCATTGTTGTGTGAGAGGATGAATCCATGGTTGCATCGGCAGTTGAAAGAACCAACAGTGTTTCTACAAGTTCCATTTCCACAGGCATCCCTTTCGCACTCATTTATATCTACATAAATAAAGAACAGAGAAGACTTACATTTACCTGCAAAGGATAAACAATTATAAGGATTTTAAAGATCATTAAAAAAAGTCTACAGATGACTTCAGAGAATTCTGTATGTCTGCCTTTATTTTCCATCTCAATTGTAGCTCCTGACATGCAGGAAGCATGTCTCCATTTATAAATATTAAGGGGAAACTATCTTCATAGTTGGCACGTGTCATTTGCACTAATATGGAAGATAATGACCTAGGAAGTACCTTAGAATTGTAATTATTTTTAAAAAAACTATTTACTTGCATGCTTTTTTCTACCTCATGATTTTGCATAAAATCAAAAAAATCTGGTGAACTCATAGGTTTTAGACCACTGCCACCCCATGGCATTAATCTTTAAGATTTTTATTCCTATTTTCCAGGAAAACAGTGACTTTGTCAGAGAAAAAGAGAGCAAGAAATAAAAAAACTAAATGGAATCTAGTTCACCTAATATGTCTCCCTTCTATTTATCTAGTCTACAATTGTAACTAACTAATCACTTCAGCCCATGCTGGGTTTTTCTCTCCTATAAATTCCTATAGATCCAACAACCTAAATTTTCCCTTGCTAATGTATTATCTCACACTTTTAAAACTTTTTTCCTGACTCCTTAAATATCTTAACAAAGTCTTCTTCCTCATATGTAAGGCTTACCTCTTTTAAGTACTTGATAATGCTGCTATTTCCTTGAAGTAAATCATATTTATTTGTACAGAGTTTGATATTATAATTTTCAGAAGAAGGAGAAGGATATCTTCATTTAATAAGATTATAAACTGTCTGAAGGTTGATGTAGAATAGCATTTCCCAAATAACATTTTATGGAACCCAAAGTGCAGTGTGACATAAATAGGGATTTTTTGAGAAAATTTCAATGCTGAATATATTTTCTCTTTAAAATATTAAATATGAAATTATGTATTAAAATGATTATTTTGTGCAGGATTTTGGGAGTGTAAAAATTGGCTTAATTTCCTTTATTTTGCATTAAAATTTCCCTGGCCTATCTTTTATTCTGGAATCCATACCCCTAGCCCACCAAAACCAGCATTTAGGGGGTTCTATAAATATGCTTTAAGCCCCAAAGTCTTCTGTGGCCAATGTTGCCATAGAGTATACTCTTCCTATAACTATGACATTGGTTCATGTGCTTAGAGTAGCCAAGAAGCCCAAAAGATATTTTTTTAAATGGGAAAAATTTGGGTTGGAAGAAGGAAATAAATGCATAAATATATAGTGTTAAATCTAAAATACCATTCTGATTTATCACTAAAGCAGGGTAGGGTTTTTTAAATGTTTTTAGATCTTCTTCCCACAGGGTAAATTTAACATTGTATAATGTAGAAGGTAAGCTCCCACTTCAAGTTAGAAATGGGTTATATTCCATTAGTTAGACTCATTTCATTAAGAAGTAACAAAAGCCCATTATCCTTTCTTCAAATCACAGAATTAAGTTTTTTTTTCATATCTGACAGAAAAGTTAATACTTGGGAAAATTATCAGGAATATTAAGGAAGATGTCTGCAAAGATAGCTATGATCTCTTTTTAAAGTGTTGCATATTTACTTCTCTTCTTTTGCAAAAAGGAAAGTAACTCAAATAAAAACTTGATTTTTAATTTTCCAGAACTTAGCATAGTGTCTAGTCCAGAGCAGGAATTTAATAAATGTTCTTTTATTGACTGAAAAGTATGTAAAGGAAAACAGATTTTTTTCCCCCAAAAGGATGTGTAAATAAAGAGATATTTGTCAGATACCTACCCACGCACATGTTTTTTTCAGCATTTGTTTTAAATCCAGTTTGACAAAGGCAATAGTAACTTCCAAGTGTGTCAATGCACTGACCATGGCTGCAGATATTAGGAATTTCTTGGCATTCATTCCTATCTGTAAATGAAAGGCACAAACAAATTCAGAGCATTCATCAGCAAGTTAAAAGACCAAGACTCATAAAACAAAATTTAATTAGACAACTTTGCTCAAAAAATGGGCTATGAAATGCTAAGTCCTATAGACATTCAGAACACCTGCATCAAGCATGTCCCCTTGCTTATAAAATTGAACCCAGTTAATATGAAATGATAAGAAGATAGCGCAGTCAACTAAAAGGTCTGAAAAAGGAGATAAGTTAGAAAATCCAACCTAAAATATAAGTTTATTTTGTTTGATTACCTGCCAAGGGAAGAATTAAAGTCTATGTGATCCATTCAAATATTTTGTCTAGTCTAGTTTTTGGTGACTCAAGTGATGAGGATTCCATGACTTTCTCTGGGAAAGCATATCATCATCACATCTACTATGCTACTATAATGTATTTTCTTGAGAGAAAAACCTAAATTCCTCCTTGATGAAGTTCTGCCTTACTTTTGACTTATTTCTTTTACTCTCTGGACTTTCTTTCCTTTCAAACTCTTCCTGTCACTCCCTAAAATGCAAAAAAATTTTCTCTATTTCTGATTGTCTTTAACCTTCATATACATACTGAGAGCTGATGATCCAAAAATGTCCCACACAAAGGGAAAACAGCATCTTTCTATATACAGGGTCAGAAACATGAATAGCCAGGGGAATTTCCATACCTGACTATATCACCACTTGTATTTAGGAAATCTAAGCAAAAAAAGTTGTTTCCCATAGCTATATATTTATGCCAAATGTAATGTAAAGAGTACTGCAGAGCCCTGATTTTCTCTGCTGACATAGGAAAGAAAACATTAAAATATGATCTGGAAGAATAGGGGTTCTTAACCTAAGGTCTATAAACTTGTTTTTATATATTTTTATAATTCTTTGAATACAATTGATTTCCTTTGTAATCTTATACATTTTTTTAAAATTTAAAAGCAATATTCTAAAAAGAGATTCATAGACTTTATCACATTGACAAAGGAGTTCATGACACAAAATAGGGAAAGAATCCCTGAGGTAGAGCAAAACTATGAATACAGGACACTATATAAATTAAAGGACATAGCTCACCTTGCCTATTTCCTATGTCTGCAATAAGTTAACCTCAATAACATCAATGAGGCTCCTAATGGATTAAAGCTTGTACAAGGGCAATGAATTAAGTCATAGGTATATAAATAGCCCTGATCTACTACTTGTCTACAAAGAGAGTGGTGTGAAAAATGATTTATTCTCTATTATCAGCATTTCTTATTTGGACTGGAACGATTTCACCTATTTTCAAAGAAACATAAAATAAGAGCAAAATCCAGGGAAATGACATTACTTGCCAAGTTATACATAGGTATTGTGGCCTGATATCAGAGACTTTCCCACTTTTTCCTGTCCTGTTATTTTAATAACAACAACAGCTCTGTTGACAATATGCTAAATATTTGCACATGTTTCTCTAAACTCAACAAAAAAGGTTAGGTTTTCAAACTGATTTCAGTTACTACACCCTTTTCCCATCAAGGTCTCATAAAACAATGCAACATGTACAATAGGCCACAGTGCACTTCCTAACACTTAATCACTTCTGGATAAGAAAATCCAAAGAAAACTTGACCAAGTTCCTTTGTATTGCTTCATTCAGAAATGTCTAAGATACCCAGGCAGCTCCTATCAAAAGGTCCACAACTCTTGAAATAAGCAAGATAATATATTTCATATTGATCCTGATAATAACTTTGCTAAAAATAAACACAGTGTTTAATACTCACAGGTATATTTCATAGAATATGATGGCTAGAAAGGACCTTAATAATGATCTAATTCATTTTCCTTATTTTAGAGATAAGAAAACAAGGGCCAACAAATTTAAAGTCACACCCAAGATCATATAGTTAGTTTTGTGCAGACCTGCACACTACAGTTCATCCATGTCTTCTAATTATATGTTAAAATGATTTAATTGTGTTTTAAAGAACTTAATAAATTTCAAAAGAACTGGACCTGAAGTAAGAAAAATGTAGGACTTTAAACAAGTTTATTAATGTGGCTAAAGCTATTTTTTTTTGTCTAGTCAGTAAGAACTCCTCTACCTCTAAATTCTATAATACTAATTCTATGATTCTATAGTTACAGTTTATAGTTCAACTAACTACTCTAATTCCTTGTTTATAAAGATGGGAAAATTGAGGTCCAAAGATATGAAGGTTCAGAAAAACTTAACTTTTATAAAATACACCACTTTTAAAATGCTGAAATCTAACATAATTTGGTTAAAAATCTTATTTACTTTCTGTGATGGAATAGTTTTTAAAACACATATAAGCAGTAGTACATATGTGTGTGTATAAAATATATATAGCAGAAAAGAGACAGAGAGAAAAATAGAGACCTCTAAAGAGTGAGAGCACAACTAGGTGGTTAAACTGGATAGAGCGGCAGGTATGAAGTCAATTAAACTCATGTTCCTTAGTTCGGATCTAGTCTCAGACACTTATTAGCTGTGTGATGCTAGCCAAGTCACTTAACCTTGTTTGCTTCAGTTTTCTCCTTTGAAAAATGAGCTGGAGAACAAAATGGCAAATCATTCCAGTGCCTTTGCCAATAAAATTCCAAATGGAATCAGGAAGAGTTGGATATTACTGAAACCACTGAACAACAACAACTAGATATAGTATGGTTGCTAAGAGTGCTTGACACTAAAGTTAAGAATCCATGTGTTTGAATCCTGACATAAAAATTTATTAGCTGGATGACCTCAACTTCTGATTGTCTCAATTGCCTCAAATGTGAAATGGGGATAATAATAGGATTCCCTCAAACAGTTGCAGTGAGGATCCAAAGAGATAAAATCTCTGTAAACTTTGAAGTCCCATAACATGATATTTTATTCTTATGTTACATTACAAGTCACAAAGTAGCTTCCTTCAAATACACAGAGAAAAGTACGGGGCCCTTCCTCTCCCTCTCTTTTAATCAACTAGCTTGGCTTAGAGAGGCTAGTATTCTAGGTCTTGATTCAGACAATTATGACTGAACCAAAGTTCTTAATTCTTAATTATCTAGGTATACTCTTAGCAGTAATTAAGTTATATTTTTTTTCCCTGAGGCAATTGGGGTTAAGTGACTTGCCCAACTAGAAAGTGTTAAGTGTCTGAGGTCAGATTTGAACTCAGGTTCTCCTGACTTCAGGGCTGGTGCTCTATCCACTGTGTCATCTAGCTGCCCCTGAGTTGTATGTTTTAAATATGATTTTATTTAAAGGACATGACAAGTCAGCTTTCAAATACATACCATTGCATTGTCCTGTTGAGGTGAATCTGTATCCTGGCTTACAGTCACAGCGGAAGCTCCCTGGTGTGTTCATACATTCTGCATTGCGCTGACATACAGGGCCATTCTGGCATTCATCAATATCTACAGCATAAGGTCAAAAAAATGAAATCTCTAATATTAAAAACTGTATACTTCTTTTAAAGTCCAGGTATACTGAAAATATGATAAAGTAGTTTCCAAACCTCTGTTTTCCTGAAAACTTCATCCATCATACTTCTAAATTAAGAGCAGTGTTTGACTTATAGGCATACATGGAGTTTACTGACACTGATATTTAACAATAACATAAAATTCTTACAGAAGCTAGATACAGTAGCTATATCATCTTCTGGATTTTACAGTCCAATAAGATTCTCATTATCTTAATTAAAGTTTGTGAAAGGCATGGCACTAATTACTTTTACACAGTAGCTGGATCAAGATAGTCTAGATAAGGGAAATGGCCCACAAAATTACTGGGGGAAAAAGAATTTCCCAAGAAAAATATTTGCATTTTGTGTAATTGAATTTCAAAAAGTCTGACTGTTCTCCAGATGACTTGCCTAACTAAAAAAGATCATATTCTCTTTCGTACTATAATATATTGAAAAGATTTTTATAACACAAATGAAATCATGTTCTCCCAAGGTAATAATCACATTTATAAAGGTTCTATAGGAAGCAAAAGGCCTTCATACAATATGATAATGTGTCCCTTATCCTTTGTGATTGATAAAGAGCTTTTCATGCATAGGATCTGTCTCAGTTACAGACAGACCCACAAGGGGGCAGCAAACATACCAAATGACCAAAGTGTACACTAGGCTAGAATAGGTGAACATTAAGACACAGGACACAGAACAGCTCTCTTTGTGTAGCTGTTCTAACACTCAGCTGTAAGTGGCTTCAACAGTGCTTTTCACTTAACGTGGGTGGGAAGGTGGCGCCTGAAATGTATTTTATGCCCACAAACACATCTTATATGTTATTTATGAGACTACATTATCTGCCTTAATTGAAGGGAGCAAGGACATAAATAATCCAAACCCCCTTTTTGGCATATATGATTTATTTAGATCATATGGTTTCATATTAAAACTAATTTGCATTCTCTCAATCTATCAATTAGGAAGTTACCAAGAGCCATGAGAAGAAACTGATCTGAAATTAAAGTTAATCTTTGGAAAATTGGCAGAACAGATAATCTGGCACTTGGAGAATCAAGAATTATCACAGAACCCTTTGTGACTGTAAAATTCAAGCAGTGACCTTTGATTTCTGTATGTGTCATTCAGAACAATGGTCTCCAAACTTTGTTGATGTGCATACATTGAGAGCTTATATATCCAAGTAATGGGTAATAGTGCAGTAATGTTATAGAAAAAGGGTATATGTGGGTCATTTGAGATGTGTCCCATAAGTGGCTATTACTGAGATGGTACTTAACTCATCTTGCCACTCTTTTAATTGGCTGATTATATACCCCTTAGGATCAAGCCATGGTTCCCATTTTAGAGATCATTGACTTAGTGCCCTGCATGGTTCAAAGTAGATTTGATATCAAAAATTAATCTTTTGTTTCAAAGATCTAAAATTTAAAAGAGATTTCTTCAGTCAGCTCTTCAAACAAATATTAGATAGACACAGGACCACCCTGCCCTGATTCCCTCAGGGATTAGTGCTTTCCCCTCTAAGGTTATCTTTTATCTATTTTATCTAAATCTTTTATATACTTATATATGTACATGTTCTCCATTAAAATTTAAGTTCCTTGAGAGCAGCAATTGCTTCACATTTATGAATACACAATACAATGTCTGGCACATAGCAAATGCTTAATACAGAAAGAAAGAAATAATATGTGAGAACATATAAATATGTGCTATCTCCTATCTAAATTTACTACTTGAATCTAATCTAGAGGGATAGAATCATATCATATAAAGTGTATGTGTGTGTGTATATATGTAATCATAGTTATATAATGTACATATATAATACAATATTGTAAATATGTTGTTATATTGTTATATTAATCATGTAATTATATTGTATATACATAGAATTACATATTAGTTATATATTTTATCAAGTTATATGTAATGAATATAGTATAATGTGTATATATAAGAATATATAATATAATGTGATAGTATATATAATTATATGACAAACAAGATATAATTGACTACAATAGTTATATATTAAAACACCTGTGTGTATACATACATACACACAATTTATGATATCATTCTGTCCCTCATGAAATGTTTACATATATATATATATTAGATACTCTATAAATGTGCATTTCTGACATGTTCATGTATATATATATATGTTATGATATATCTATATCTAAATATCACATGCACATAAGCTATATTTCCCCCCAGCATCTGTACTATACTCTGTACATAGTAGGTATTTACTAAATATTTGTTGAACTGAATCAAGTCACAGTATGTTCCAGATGTCCTACTAAATGAAGCATATTTAATAGTCAGCAATTTCTCAGTCATTAAAATGCAAATATGTGCTGCCAGTATCTGATATGAATAAAGGGCTAAGTAATTAAGTAATAGTATCTCTTCGCTAATGGGGAAAAGGTAATTTGAAAATGAGAAAGTACTATGTCTAAGCCAAGTATTCTTCATATAAGATGAAAAATTGTGGTTGTTGGCATTTGGAAATCTCTCAGGATTTTGAAATATTTACATTAAAGCTTGTTATAATTTGAAAGAGCCATAGTTTCATGTTCCAAGGGAATATAATTTGAGAGTCAACAGAAGACCTCCCACAACTTGTATGAATTTTCAAATGATGAAAAAAAAAAACTCAGCAAATATATTTGCCACTCCCAATTATTCATGATTTTATAATAGCTAGAAAATCTAGTATATTCACAAGGGATAAAAAAATGTATGTTCCAGTAGTTCCACTGAGATTCAATAGACATACTGCATGAAATAAAATAGTTCACTAAATCTGACCCTTCATAGTTCTTCTTAGCATTGGTATGTTAACTATGCAAGATATGATAAGGATGGGCATTTTCCTAATTTATTGTGTGGATTCATTTCTGGGTATGATAATCACAGACAGAGCCACTCACCTTCACAAACCAATAACTTGTCATTATAAAAGAACCCCACGGGACATTCGCATCTGAAGCTACCAACCATATTGATACAAACTCCATTTTCACAGACTCCAGGGATCTCTCGGCATTCATCAATATCTAGAAAAAAGAAAGACAATTTTCTGTAGCTGACAATATAACATCTGGGGATTAAACAATATAAATCTGAATGGTAAATGAACAGGTTTTTGTCTGTGTTATCAAAGAGGGCTCTACTGGATAAGGAAGAACATCTCAGAACCCAATTGTCTTGTACAGGTTATGAAGAGATCTAAAAGAGATGGCTCTGGTAGAGAGATAATCTAATGTACTTACTTTGTTAGTGCAAAGAATTTTCAGGTGTGCTCTCATTAGTATCCCCAAGGTAGTACTGTTTTTTAAATTTTGAACATGTGTTTTAATAGCTGAAGCTGCAGGTGCTTAAGATTTTGAAATCAGCAGTTATTTCTTACTAATCTGAAATAAAATGTAGCACAGTGCAAAAAAGTGCTGGTAGAGTGTCAATGTGAAAAATTCCTTAACCACTTTGAATCTCAGTTTCCTCACTTGCAAAATAAAGGGTCTGGTTAAATGAATCTCCGTTCAGCCCTATGTTAAAGATTCCACTGCCTATCTGTCTTTCTTTGATGAGATGATTTCTTGCCAGAAAGGAGCTACTATGCTATAAGCTATATACCATAGTCTTCTAAGAGAATAAGTAGAATGAATATTATTACTACTAGGAATTGGTTTTGACAAAAAGTCTTCAGTAGGAACTTCAGGCTAAAAATAAAAGAAAGGAAGGCAAATATGGCAGAGAACAGTGAACCAATGTGCTTTAATTTTACTGATTACTATGTTCCTTTTTAAATGAGGGAGAGACAATGAAGATAACTAAGGTGGAAGAGAGAAGATGGAATAAAGATATCAGTGAGTTAGTCAATATTGGTGAGTAAAATCAGGAAGAAAGATGAAGATGTTATTTGGGCACTGAAAACAGGGCTCAATAAATAAGGAGCTAAAGGTAGAATGTAAACTTCTTGAGGGCAGGGACTGAATAATTTTAAAGTCTTTTATTTTAAATGTAGTATGTCCATTTCAGTAGGGAAGGAAGAAGGAACAAGGTAGGAATGAGCCTGAAACAGTCAGGAATAATGTAAGGTACTAAAGCAAGATGAATATATTCAATTTCACACCCTTCAAAACTGAGTCTGGCAATAAATACAGGACTTAATAATGAGAAGAAAAGCAAAACCTTTTTCTTAACTTTATTTAACTTAACATTTTTCTTATTTATAAATTCTAAGCAGATTCTACCAGTCAGTTTACCAAGAATGGTAGGAATGACTGCCAGACTCAGGAGAAGTCAAAAGAACCAAAAGTTACCATACTGGAATCTTGCGTTAAATGGGGTCAGGGGGTGGAGGGGTATGTAATAGGTGGGAAGGAGTGAAGGAGGATTCTTATACTGGGATTCATGGACTTTTTTAAAAAAGCAATTTAATAACTGTATTTCAATATAATTGATTTCCTTTGTAATTTTCTGTATTTTGTTTTCTGTATTTAGAAACACTATTCTGAAGTGAAAAAAATCTATTCTGAAGCCATAGGTTTAATTACTAGATTGCTACAAGAGTCCACAGCACAAAAAATGTCAAGAACTTCTGCTCTAAGCACTTATTTGCTAAGAAGCTGAATTACACACATTTCTGTCTATTTAGTTGGTTTGTCTTCCACCCTACTGCCCTGAGTTTCACTATATTCTAATAGATAAAGTTTACTTTTTCATTTTAGAAAAAAGGAAATAGCCCAGAAGTGTGACTTGCTCACAGGTAAACAGTTATTACATAACAGTGAAGACTTAAAATCAGACTTTGTGAATCAAATTTAGCATTTTTCACTCTGTGTTATTACTTTCCTCTCTATGACATGATTTAATAGTTTGAACCTTAAGGGTAATATTAAATTAATACTAGGATTCTTGAAAATATTAATATATTTCTTATATATTTGTGATTCATATTAGGCTTTATGAATTTCATTAGTAGTTATAACTATTTCAATAATTTTTTGTATTATGGTATTTATTTAGTATAGATTAGGAAAATATTATTGAACTCTGGTTTTTGTTTGAAGTAAAAATGACAGGGCATTGCAGAGTTGGATCTACAATTTTTTTTAAATGAAAGTGTCTTATATTCTTTCTCAGCCTTTGGCATAAAAAAATTGAATCTTTACATATATATTTTTCTTTTTTTGCCCTTATGCCAGAGAAAATAAACAAAAGTATTACAGGTCAGATCTTCTGTTCTAGAACAAGAAATCAGAGACCTTAAATGCTTTTCAAAGGGCATCAATTTTGAATGAAACAAATAAATCTAAACAAAACAGTAAAATATTCTGTCATGGCAAAACTGGGAATAATGCTAAATAGTGGATCCTAGATCCACATAAGAAGGAGAATAAAATGAATAATTATTTAAATATCCAGTTTCTCTAAGAACAAATGACACAAAATGTTAATCCCAGAAGGACTTGGGAACTTCCTGAAAGGCCCAATAGAAAACACTGTACACTCAGATATAGGACATCCTGAGCAAGCCTTTTAGCTTCTTTTTATCTCATCTATAAAACATGTAGGACTCACTACAGTTTAAAAAGTGGGGTTCTCTTTCTTCCAGATGTCATAGGATTACAAATTTAGAATCAGAAAGATTTGTAAAGGTCATCCACTCACAATATCACAGATTTAAAGCTAAACAGTCTTTGAGGCTATCAAGTCCAGCTCTTTCATTTTACAAAGGAAGACACTGAGTCCCAGAGGAGGTAAATGACATATCCAGAATCACATTGCTAATAAATATCACAGGGGTGATTTGAACCCAGGACTTCCTGATTCCAAGTCCCCTGTCCTATCTACAGTTGAGGAAACTGAGGTCCAAAGAAAATGAATTACATGTCCAAAGTCATGCAGATAGTAAGTGGCAGGTCTGGGAGGGACATGATTCTACAAAGATCCTGAGGAGTTGTGGAAGGTGTTTATTTTTATTATTTTTTGTTAAAAAGAAAAGAAAACTGTATAATTATGCCAGTTAGAAGCTTCATGTACAATCCTTTTTATGTTCTATTCTGTATTTGGAAATGTTTATCTTATTTTGTATTTAAGTTCAGAACACAATTTTTTCTCTGCCCTCCAAAAAAAGTGAATTTTCCTATTCTGATCTCAGAGTTCTTGGTACCTAAGTGAAATCACTGGGGCACCTAATGTAGACTATCTCCCTCTGTTCTCTTTTCAATTACATATCGTGTCCTTAACAAACTAAAAATTTCTTTGAGACTAGGATACATTTCATTTTTCTTGTACCTTTTCAAGTATAAGGTATCTTATATGGTCCACCACCAGGACCCTTCTATCTTTTCCCCTTCCACCAGTTCTGGATCATCTCAGAATCCACCAGGATTGTTCAACTGTTCACAGAACTTGAATAAGATGTGAGTTACCAATTTAATTCCTTTTAGTGACATGAAAGAGTATCAGTTCTTAATACCTGCACCTTGTCAAAACCTCCTAAGCTCCCCTAGGCCCTATCATTTGCCCTGCAGACTACCCCCTTCTATTATCTAACATATGGATGTATCCTAAGGATTCTTGGCTCTTATGGTAGCTTGTTTTATTATTTCATGAATAGTTTGAGAGTTAAAAGTTAACTGGAATATCTATAGAGAGAAATAATGATGATACTAATGATTAATATTGCTATAGGTAGTATATATAGTGCTTTAAAAACAGTTTGCAAAGCATTTTAAGCAATCTCATTTTATTCTAACTATGGCCCTGGAAGGGAGTTATTATTTTTAATCATTTTACAGCTAAGGAAACTGAGACTGACAGAGGTTAAGTGACCTGCCTAAGCATACAGAGTTATTAAAATGTTTGAGACCATGTTTGAACTCAGGTTTTGATTCTAAATTAAGCAGTCTATCCACTGTATTGATGCAAACGGATTGAAAGACAAAAGAAATGAGAAGAATGAGTTCTCCCTTTACTATGTAAAGTAGTTATTCTTGCTATAAAGATGAATTTCTACATGGAGAAGGAACAGAACAGGAAAGCTGATGCTTGATGCACAAGCACTATATGTTATGATGTGGAAAAGGTTTGTTAAGTTGAATTTTCACAGCCTTGTGCTGTAATTGAATTTACCTGCAGTTTATGAAGCTATATTTTTAAAAAAGAATTTGATTTTAAAAGGAGTTATTCTTGAAGTGCATGCAAGGCTCATACTATTCTACCTGATGCACTGGCTTAAGCCACTAATGCAATATAACACACCATGGGAGCTTAGAACATTTTAAAGTGAACACTTAATTTGAGACTTCTTAGGTTCTCGTGTAACAAATCATATTTTTTGGTCTAGGATTTCTAAAATCTTAATTTCTAAGAGAATTCCATTATAGTTCATTTAAGGACACACTTCAAAATTGCCCTGCTTTTAGCAAACACCTCCTCAGAATTCTTGCTTCAAAGCATTTGCTTGCTGCCAACGCTAGAGGGCAGGCCAATCTGAGGTAAACAAACATGGGAATCCATAGACACATTCTCCAGGGACCACCATCATTACAAAAGGCCAGTTGTCATAGACTGGAGATTCTAAGGAGATTAAAAGATCCGTCTAGGAAGATGAAAACCAAAACAGAAAGGGGTGTTTTATGCCAATGTCATTTAGCATTTTTTCCTTCCAAGCCATGAAAGTTCTTTCGATGTTGTCTGGCTTGTGCAGGCATATGAATTTGGCACTTGGGGAGCCAAAATGATTGCTTGGATCAGGCTCTTGATTTTTTTATACAAGGTCACTGGAAAGATTGTTGCTGATTCAAGCTTACTGATTAAGACGGGAAACCAAAGAAAGCCACGGTGCCCACTAATAAAAGCAGTCGCTCCGTTTTGAGAGGTATGAGACAGAACATAAAACTAGTGGGGAAAAAATTCAACAGGCAGAAATCCCTCTGTTTTGATTCTCCTCCCTTATTTGTTTTAAAACCACAAAAGACAACACCTACACTGGATGAATGATGTGTAGTACTGTTAAATGGTATCATGTGAGCGCTTCTCCCAATGTTGCTTGTGACCATAACGGTCAGTGCCGATTATGGCAGCAATGTCTGAGACAAAAAAGACTTCCACAGTGCTCGTGCCAATTGCAAGGGCAGTGTGTCAATGTGGTCTCATGTTAATGACACACACATAGGGACCAGAGTGAAAAGTCATATTAAATGATGCCTTCATCAGAAAGACAGACTCTGGCTCTACTCCTAGAACTTTGTGCATGATGATGCCTAAAGCTGGTTTAATTGGGCTTAATTATGATTTAGTGAGAAGATTTCCAATTCTCTTAATCAAGAGCAGTAAGCCTTATTGTCAGCTACGTGGAGTTAAACAGCATGTTTGCTGAGTTTCTTTCAAATAAAGGATTGATGTCTGAATAAAAGCTGCAGGGCATAGTTTAGTCGTTTTCTTTGAGGGGGGAAAAACTGAGAAAATAAAGGTGCTTACACTTCTCCCTTTCCCTATCTAACATATGGGCAAAAGTCAGAGTCTCTGAAAAAGCTGTGATTGTTATTTTAACTCACCAACTGGTAAGCCGGTATAAATGTCAATGACAAAACCAGGCCTCTGACTACCACACAGTGTAGCAAATTCATCTGCAGGGACAAAAACAAAAAGTAACAAGTCAATATATTGTTAAAACACTTGAAAGGTTAATTTCCTCCCAGTCTTTGTAGTCAAACTTTTAAGAGAGAATCTTAGTCCATTTCAGTGTGTCTATTAGACTTTGCAAACTCATCCATAAAGATAAGCACTGAGGGAAAAGTAGTCTCATGTTAGTTACTCCGTTAAAGTAACCTTGTTAAGGTAAGCTTTGATATATATTATTTCTCATTTAGAGAAATGCAGGGCTAAAAAGAAAAACAAACATACTTCTATTTCACATTTTTACTCTGTGTGTGTGAATGCCAAATTTAATTAGATAAAAATGCATATCTTTTTCAACATATGTTTTAAGTGTAAACATCAACTAAATACCACTTCACTGGCACAAGACCCACAGAACATTATATGTAAAAGTTGTGACAATAAGAATTTGAACAGAAAATGTAAAATTTGATCAATTCATAATATTTCACAAGCTTTTCATTACCATCAAATATCCCATCAGGTAGACTGATGATAACAAAAAGCAAGATGTGTGGAGGGCTTGTAAAAATACATGCGGGTTGGTACATTGGTAGTGGTGTTTTATGAAGCCCATCATAGCAGAGGGAACTACCGATTGTGTTAATTCCATAAAAGTTACATCACTCTTACAGAGAAACATAGTAGTATCTTTACTCTTAAAACATTTTATGAATCTCATATGCTACTCAACTGTATTTGCCATTATAAGTGGATATTTTTTTAAAGCATAAGAATATAAAAGAGAAAAGTACAAGATGCTAAAAGATGACAGCAATTCAAAGCTATAATTAATTTTTGCCTCTTTACTTCAAAGTTGAGGCATTTGGCTAAAGAAATGATCTTCTTGGGGTAATGACTGAAACAAATTAAGAACTACACTACTAGATATGAGAACAATGCTTTCCTATTTCATAAAATGCTGACTGGGTGGCAGAGATTGTCAAATTCCCCATTCAGTTCTGAGCATGTTGTATTCACTTAAACTATGCTGAAGGACTCTAACGATTGTAATAATGATTCATTCATTTGTCATACACATCTGTCTGATTTGCTCAGTCTTTTCCTAAGACCAAACGCTGTAGAAGTAAGAACTGCTTTCAGATCTCTGTAATGTGTAGTGGCTGCAAGTTCTGGTGACTAAATAAACACAAAACACTAACATTGTGTGCCAGTTTTCAGCAGGGCAGACTTGGATCAAGAAGTGAATTTGGGTGTGCCTTGGGTATATAAGTTTTTCTTACCAATGCATCTTCCTTAGTGACAAAACTGACTTTCATATCAACAGAGGGACAGATATATGTATTGACATTGCACTGTTTAAGGAAAAAGAAAAGTGAACACACACCAGTGCTGGGAATGGGACAC
This sequence comes from Antechinus flavipes, assembly GCF_016432865.1. Classification (NCBI taxonomy): domain Eukaryota; kingdom Metazoa; phylum Chordata; class Mammalia; order Dasyuromorphia; family Dasyuridae; genus Antechinus; species Antechinus flavipes. Next base: position 520,025,471 of record NC_067399.1, read on the forward strand.
TGTTCACAGGGCTTATTCCAGGCACGGCCAATGTTATAGGAACAGCAACACATTTTCTTGGTCATATTGAACAGCAGTTCTCCATCACAGGTCTGGTTGTCAGCATAATAATTTCGGTAGCATAAGCTCCTTCTCATATCTAGGAGGAGGGAAAAAGAAGAAAGAGGAAAGGATCAGTGGGCAGGGAAATTGCAACAAGTTTCTGATGAGTATAAGCTTCCTAAAGAATGCATTCAAATTTGGGATCTGCTACCAATTAACTTGTCTGTCATTTTGTTTTCCTTCCTTTCTTCAAAGGCATGAAAAATCCACTCACCCTCTTGAGCAATATTCTACACTTAAAAGTATGATACTGTGAGAAAAAGGCCTTTAAAAACTCACTCCCTCATACTTTGTACCACAAAACTAAGTCATTATGGAACTGTAGCATTAATAAACTTTACATGATTCTTTGTCCAGGCTCCTAGTAACAATGCTCCACTCTATTTGCCATTAAATTTCTCATTTCCAATATATGATGTTATAATATCATAGGTCAGTGCTGTAAATATAATTGTGTAAAGATACACCCAAAAGTCAAACAAAAGAAGTATTATTCAACAGTCATTTGGGGTTTTCCAATGTTACATTAAAAAGAGAAAAAAGAAAAAAAAAAACTCCTACCCACCCACACTAAGCTACCAAAATGTCAAACTTCTGGTGCACCAAGAAAAGAATGAGCACTATGGGGAATATAAAGAGATGGCATTACTCTGGATGAGTAGCCCAGCCCTAAGCACTGATGACTGATATTGTTGTATATAAGTAAATTAGATTTGATACTATATCTTTGATGCCTTGCAAGTAATGAACAAAGACCATATTTTCAAGAAAGACTTACCCATGCAGTTATTTCCACCATTAACTTGCATATAGTCTGGAGGACAAATGCAAGTGTAGTTCCCAACTGTGTTATAACATGTTCCAGGACCACAGATACCAGGAGTTTCACATTCATTTACATCTGTAAATCAAAGAGAAGTAGATTTTTAAAATGAGTCACTCATTCCTTAAAACTGCTCAGTTCTCAATGTCATTGTCCTTTCAAATACTAGGAAAAAAATTTTCCAGTATTTACTGAATTCAATAATTAGAAATAGATATTTTGTTCACTGATCTCTTATTTGTTCCACTTTATGCTTTTCTATGGGAAGCAAGGGACTAAAACTTGAGGCAATACTACTTTTCTCCCATGCCCCTTAGTTTTATTTAGTGATAATATACTAAAACCCTTAATAAACAAATCTGTTACTTTTTCATGAGGTTTGGGGAGATTAAAATGTGAAAATTTTCTAATCTTTAACTGAAAGTGCAGACCTCAACAACTGGTTTTTGTGATATTTCTGTGAAAAGGTGTTTTATTTTCCTTTTAAAGCTGAAAAAAGTCTAATCTAATTTCTATAAATCCTATTGCTACAAAAGTAGCACCCCATGGGTACTAAGCTGATTTCTGATGAGGATGATATTACTAATAAGTCATGAAGTAAGCTTGAATTCTCTTTGTGGCAAGTGTGATACTAAATATTCCAAATTACTAGATTAACTAGTAATTAATGACATGATTTACCAAAGTTAGTTGTAAGTTCTCTGGGTCAAGGAAATTCCAATGATCCATAAACTAAAGATCTCGCAAAGTTTTCAGTTGTCTTTAGAGTATTCTGATAACAAGATAGCATAGGAATCAACATCTCTACCTTATGTTATCTTCTGGGAAAATCCATTTCAAATAAATTAACTGAATAGAAATTATTGAAGAGAGAAAGAAGAACCATAAGACAAGCAGAATAAGAAAATTTCTGAAAAATGAGATGGGGAAAAATGTAGAGGGTCACAGTCAGTGGGGAAACTCTGGGTAAAGTATAAGACCCTTCAGCCCAGCAGGAATCTGCTGACAATATCTAGTTCAGCTCCCCATCTTCCCTAAGGGCTCTCAGCCTTCTTGAGAAGTCAGGGGGCAGTGACAACCTGTGTTGAGATTGAAGCAGAGGGGGCAAACAACGTACAACAGCAAGTTGTTTGTGGTCCCATGTGCAGTGTTGGTTTTGTTACATTATAAAAAGGGGAAAGTCCCTGAAATAAACGTACTCCATTTCCAATAAACATCCTTGGGAGTCCCGCCTCATCTCTTCTTCACTAGGAAGATATATTTTCATCATCCTGGTGTGGGGGCTCTAGAAAGCAATGGTACATTTTGTTGTCCCAACTTGGGGGCTCTAGAAAGCAGGACACAACATTTGGCGTCCAAACTTAGGTGCTTTAGCAAGAAGGATATTTTAATCACTCCTGTGTGGGTGATTGTCCCCCCAACTTGGGGACTCTAGAAAGCAGAATACAACAGAAAAGAGGAGGGCAAGACAGTGCAATTCGAAAAAAATTTTCCTCAATTTACAATGTATAAGTTAAGACCAAAAACAACAACTTAATTAAATCAAATGCTATGTAATTATAATGATCAGTTACCCCTGAAGAAGAGATGTCAGAAAACCCCTTGTTCCTTATTTACAGAGATTAGGGACAATGGGTGTGGGGCATGGCACACACTGTTGGATTTAGTTAACATGTTGGTTAGCTTTGCCTTTTCCCCCTCTTTTTCCTTCTTTGTTAAAAAGGATTAATGAGTAGGAAAATACAGAGATATACTGTGAAATGGAGGTGCTATTAAAAACAATATATAACAATAAAAGACAAAAACAAGAAAATTATTTTTCTCCAGAATGTGAGAAACTGTCTGGCTTCCTTTCAGAAAGAACCACAGTTATCCTCTATCTTCACTATAAACAAAGATTGCTAAAACTTGCCAGGAAGGAAAGCTGTTACATGCACTACTACATTGTCCTCTTTGGTTATAGGCACTTGTAAAGACTACAACAACTTTACTCCATGCTCAAGTTACACTAGTAACTACAAACAGATTTCTGAGATTCCCTCCCTCATGCTGCATATACCCTGTGAATCACATACCATCGCACACTCGGGTTTCTTCATTCAAGTAGTAACCAGTTGGGCAGCGACACTGGAAACTGCCAAATGTGTTGATACATTTCCCTCCTTGGCAAAGTCCAGGCAGTTCTTGACACTCATCAATATCTATCCAAATGAAAATTGCATCATTTTAGTTTCACGAAGAAAATTTAAAAAAATAAAAATATATATCGTAAGGAGGGAAAAAGTCAGAATTACCTTCCAATATAACAGTGATAGGATTTGGTCGAAAGCCTTCTCCTCCTGGGCAAAGAATTTTATATTCAGCTACCAAAACAAAAATCAAAATGAAATTTTAAATCTCCAGTTTTATGTTATCCTATAAGAATTTTAAATTTACATACTGCAAAAGATATTTTATTTGGAGATCTTTACTAAACATTCACATCTTCCTAAAACCTTAATATTTGTGCGTAATTTTCACATCAAAGTTATTTTGCATAGCAAATTCAGGGGGTGGAGTGGCACATTCTTTTTGGTCTCTGAAATCAAATACTTATTCTCTTGAGCTGCCTCCAATATTCCTTGGCTATCTGACTCCTTCAAAATTACTTATTCTCTTAGATTCTCCTTTTTGCCTTCAAACAAATTCATGTCCAACTGACTTTAAAAAATGGGGTGGAGGATGTTTCCTAAGCTTAGATTTTATTATCACGTGGATTAGTTAAGAAAATTCCCTCTACTGGTACACTAGCAATGATTCTGCAATTTGTAGCCTGAGTGAAATGCCTGGAAAGTACTGAGTAGTTAACTAACTTGCCCAGGGTCACACAACCTGTCTGTTTCAGAGGCAAAAACATTCTTACATTGTATTTAGGCTTGAATTTCGAGGAATTATAGACTACTATTAGTATGCAGATTGTCCTTTACTCCAGACCATTCTCCTTTTGATGTTTACACTGAGTTAGTTTTTATTCATCATTTATTGACTGATTGTAACTTGCATTTTTTACTACACTACTAGTGACTTTCAGGACTCAGGAGGTACCTGCAAATTTTCTCTACCCCCAAGATCCAAAATATCCTATCACTTGTGATTGAGTATAAGTTCTATTTGAAAGATCATCAAATTTTTGTTAATAACTTGCACTTATTTATTTATCCAGATTTATACCTCATTATTTTGTTAAAATTGAGAGAGAAAAAAACTTGACACTTTTTTTTACAAAGACCTTTCCTTTCTTCCTTCTTTTAACTCCTGTTTCTACTAATAATATCATCTTCCCTTTTCTATATAGACAATTTCATAAACCCCATCATCCACTCTACCTTTCATCCTTTCTAGTCTGTCTAACAAAAATCTTTTCATGGTCAAAGCTGCTGTAAAATGTATCACAGATTTCCTAAACTACTGAAAAATCTTCATTAATTCCTCTAACTCCAACCTTTTTAAAACTTAGGCCTGTACTAGAACTTTTAAGAATGACCTTTATTACCAAACGCATGTAAAAATATTTTGATGAAGATAATTATTAGATGTGAATCTTTCATACTATTTAAAAACCATTCTTCATGCTATTCTTCCCTATTCTTTTCATGGACATTACTATACTTGAAGGAAAGACCTGAATTCAAATTTTGTTTCTAACACCAATTATCTCTATAAACCAGGAGCAAGTCACTTTGTCTCTAAGCCTCAATTACCTCACCTGTAAAAAGAAGATACTCCTTATACCCCAGCTTCTGAAACTGTGGCTCATGACCCCTTATGGGGTTTCATAACTGAATGTAGGAGCTGCAAAATTATGATTTATTATTAGTAAATGTTTGATTTACATATCTATTTTATATACCTATAATACCTAGAGTCATGCAAAAATTTCTAGGGCATAAAGAAGACATGAGGGGAAAAAGCTTTCAAGCTCTGCCCTATATTACCTACACTTCAAAATATGATATGATAAAAATTTATGTTAAGTGCTCTGCAAATTTTAAAGCACTAGATAAACAGTAGTTATTAATGTTCTGCCCTTCACCTTATCCCCAATTCTTTTTTTGGCATTTTTTTCACTTTTATTGAACTAACCTGTTCTCAGTTCTTGTCATTTCTCTCAATACTACAAAACTTACATCAGCCCCATCATAAATCTAATACAACTTCCCATTTCACAAATATTAAACCAACTGCTTTTCTATCTAAATATCTATTTAAATCTCCTCAATGTGTTGGTCTGATCAACAGATTAAAATAAAAAAGAAATAAGATGAATTGATGAATCTTTCAGATGTAAGCAATAGTGTACAAATAAGCTAAGCTCAAAGAGTTTGTTTTTCAAAATTACTTTTTACATCCATGCATATGTTACCCTTGGCACATGTCCACTTGGAACTCGGGGAACTACTCGTTATATGGTATGTAAAGTGCTTGGCCCACTGTGAATTTAAATAAAAGCTAAATAGGGTCTTATTTTTTGATATGGAAGTTAAAGTCTGAGAGGCAATAAACCCACAAGGGGACACACTCTAAGGAATTATGCAGTGCTCTGAGAATTTACCTCCTATCCCTTCTTTTACTAATTTCTTCCCCTTCCATGGCATTCATTGTACCCTGCAGAGTTGGAATAAAAAACTGGATTACATTATTATAATAATAAAAAGCAGGTAAATGGCAACCAACTTACATGTATTCACAGCAGGGCAGAGTTCACAAGGGGTACCCCAAGCTTTACCCAGGGAACAGCAGCAGGAAGCCTTAGAAACACCAACTCCAATTTCATTGCTACATGATGTATCTCCATTGTCTCCTCGAGGGCGAATATCCAAATAGCAATTGCCGGATCGTGTATCTATTCAAAATGTTCAGACACAAAAGTAAAGGTCAATAAGTAAGAAAGTAGTCATTTTCCATGAACATATAGGGATCAAAATCCCCTTTAAAAATTCCAATGGGAGAGACAATACTGTCAATTATTTTCTTTTACATAAGGTTATTATCCTAAGGATAGAAATTCAAATTCATATCAGAAAATGGCTAAAAACCACCTGGTTTATCATTATGGTATTACTATTACAGCACACTGAAGGAATGTACATTGGGAATACTGAAGTTAGGAAAGATATCTCAAAATGCAAATCAATTCTGGTGACCTTTTAAACGTTGACATTACTGAGTTTTAGAGAATAAAAATGAAAATGAATTACTTAGTGCTTAAAAAAACAAACTAAAAGATCTATAATTCTTTGAAAAACATAATGATATCTTACCAACACAGCCAACTCTGGTGGGGTTCAGCTCAAAATCAGGTGGACAATCACAGGTATAACTGCCTGGAGTATTCACGCAATTCCCACTAATACAAGTTGTAGGGTCCAGGCACTCATTAACATCTGTGACAAAACAAATACAGAATGACAATGCTTGTCACATTAGAGGAAACCTTGTACTCTTGTCACAAAAAATATGATGAAACATCAAGTCTCAGCTTTAGGAATTATATCTAAGGAGATAATTAAATTCTCCATAGATTTTGGTCCATTCCTTACAATGGACCTTGAAACACCATGGTCTTTTCCCCTAGGATATACTGAACATTTAAATCTGTTCAGTATAAAATGTAATCCTGAAAATTGTAAAAATATTCTAGCCAAGATATAAAAAGTTAAATACTGCTATATTACTAATTCATCAGCAAACAAATTATAACTAAAAACATACATATACATGTATTTGTACATATTAAGGACATATGTATGTGTGTATATGTATATGTGTGTATGTGTGTATGTATATATATGTCCTTAATATGTACAAACTTGTCTTAAGGAAACTTGTAAGTTGCAAAATATGCTCCCCCCCCCAAAAAAAAAAAACTGGCCTTGATTCAATCTGGCAAAAAAAATCAAATATATAATTACAAAAGCCAGTTAATGTCTTGTAATCCATCCTAAAGGGGTATATATCCCATTACTGATATTAAATGTTTTCTATTTAGTTCCTATCCAAAAATGTGCACATTTCAGCTATTTGGGACAAAGGTTTTTGGCAAATTTCAGCTCTACTAAGTCCTCTTCTTCTACTCCAAACATTTATAGGAATGCCCAAATACAGAGACAAACTACCCACTAGAAGGGAGTGATGGAAATATTCCCCCTACATATATTAATCTCTTTTCTGTTTCTCCCTTTTTAAATTGATGGTCCTGATCTGGATTCTATGTTCAAAATACCTCCCTTAAGAGTTATATCTGGGAGGGTGTGACAGGGCCAGATTAATTTAAGGGATGCTTAAGTTAATATAGGTAATGTTGACACACAAGTAAGAAAAGGCTTAAACATAAATGACTGAGAAAAGGTAGATCCCTGAAGAAGTCACAAGGTAAAGTTGACACAAGATAACTGCCAAAGGTGTAACACAATTCAGAACACAATTAGTATGGTATCGTGTAAAGACTTTTAAATCTGAATCAGAGTAACTAGAGTTCAAATCCTTGCTATACTATTATTAACACTTTGTGTGACATTATACCCGGGTTTATTTTTATTCACTTCTTGGGGCATCAGTTCCCCATCTGCAGAATGATAGGCTAAGAATAAGAGTTTATGGTCCTTTTCAGTTTCAAATCTAAGATCCTATTACTCTTTTCAATATACATTAAAAGGATGTTTTTAATACCAAAAATCCCTCCCTCAATGCCACAGTTACTTTTATTTTGTGATTAATAAAGTTGTATGTATTACAATGAAGGTTTAAAGCTTTAGTATGTACTGTTGGATGGTGAACATTAGGAAAAAAAATTTCAGATATAGAGAAAAAGAATTTTCAGACTTTGTTTAAGGAATATTATTAATACTTTGTTGCATCTCTAGTAACAGTACTGTAAAATGCAAAAAGAAATGAGGACTAAACCATATATAAGGATTTCCACAGGTAGCAAATTGACTTAGAAAACCATATATTAACATTACTTTCTATTGTATCTTAAATTATTTTGTTAAATATTCTCAAGTACATTATAATCTGTTTGAGCAATATTTGGGAGTGTTTCCAGTGTGTTTTTGAGATTTCTGCTTTAAGAGATTAAATGACCATAAAAGAGCCTAGGTTAGAATAATGTTAGAGGTCAAATCCATGCATAAAATAGAATATATAGGAACTTAAAGGAAACCAATTATATTAAAATATAGTTGTCAAAAGAAATATATTGTTCATAGAGTCTTGGTCAAGAATAACTGCTAGGGGCAGGAAATAAAGTAGCACATGAAAGGGCAACTAAAAATGACTTTAAAAGACTGAACTGTAGGTGAAATTAAAGTAACATGAAATGAGTAACTAGAGACAATGGATTTCTAAGGGAACATGATAACTTTTATAACATTTCTTTTCACTCAAGCAAAAAATTTAATTATTTAATTAAAACATATTTTACAAATATTTAAATTTAATTTAAAACAATAATAATTTAACTAATTTGGGCTATTCTGGAATCAACATGATGGCAGAAGAGCACTGAAACGCAAGAGCAAAAAAGGAAGGACAAAAATCCCAGGACAGTAACACTAGAAGAGAATCCTCTGATTTCCTGCCTAATGATAACAAAGAAATACTTGAGTAGAAGAGAAGGCTGGCAAAAGCCTTCTGTTTGGGATATGTCTTGGATTTCATTTCACCATAGGTTCATAAACATCAAGAAGTTAATCCACACACAGAACCTCTAACTTATCCATGATAATAAACAAGAAATCATTCTGGACTTCCAAGTTCAAAATCTTCTTCTTTCTTCTCACATAATTAGTTTTTCTCTATGAAAATTTTTTTTTTCCTATGCAATCTCTCATACTGGGTGTGATCTTTTCTCTAAGTTTTCACAATTAATATCTCATTCCTAAATAGCTAGGATAATGGGAAAAACAACAATCCAAACCCAAAAATACTTTACCTGTGCAGTTTCCTCCAGTTCTGTCCAGTTCATAGCCAGTCTCACACTCACAACGGAAAAGACCAGGAAGATTATGACAAGTCCCAAAGACACAGATATTAGGAAGGGAACACTCATCAATATCTGGAAGTTGGGGAGATAAAAAGAGAACTTTTGGTTAAAGATAAAGGTGAGAATATCTATTTATAATCTGGCTTAAATTTTTTTAGGATTCATGCAGTATAGTTAGCTCTTTAAACATTAAGAAATTTCCAAAGCTTAATCAAACATTATGGTGTCTTCCCTGAGGTTTCTATCACTATCACTTCTATCAAGAAGTTTTATCTCTTTAAATTCACACATTCACTCTACTTATGAGCATACTAGTCTATAAATCTATTCCTCAGAGTGTAATACACTGCCCTCACAAAGTGGCTGTTTTTCAGCTGTTCCAGTCATGACTGACATTTGGTGACCCCTTTTGAGGTTTTCTTGGCAGAGAGGCTAGAGCAGTCTGCCATTTCCTTCTCCAGTTCATTTTGAGGAAGCTGATGTAAACAGGTTATATGACTTGTCCAGGGTCACACAAGTAGGAAGTGTCTAGAAGACACATTTAAATTCAGGTCTTCTCAACTCCAGGCCTAGTTCTATACCCACTGTACCCACTAGAGCTGTCCTCCAAACAAAGTAGATATCTTCTAATTATGCTTTTAATGATCATGATAATGATGATCATCTGGCTTAGTGCAAACATGTGATTGGTTTTAGGTCTCCTGAGCTCACGTGATCCAACACCAGCCTCAGCCTCCCCAACAGTAAGGATTATAGGAATGCAACATCATGCTCACTTGAAAGAATAAGTTTTCAAAGTATAAATGTGAGGTTTACATTAGAATTGAAATTTTCTCTTTTGTGACTCTCAGATTCTAATGCAGATATATAGTGTTGACTAGGTTGAGGGAAAAAAATAACTTCTAGTCATCTAATTAAGATGTGGCTTTCTATAGTACATTTCCATTAAAGTTTTTCTTAAAATATATTTATGTCATGAAGTAGTATACTCATTTTAAAACTAGATACAAATTAACTTTAGCTTAAGAGTGCATTCAGCATATTCTCAATGGCTATAATAACTATATTAATAACTTTAGAAAATCATATTCAAATGTACAATATGTATTTAATTCTGACTTTCATTGTTCCTAAATACCTAAAACATAAACATATGCTGGTTTCATCCATTTCTTGGACTTAAACATTACTCAAAAGAACTGCAGGACAAATTCAGTTTGCAAATTTGACAATTACTATTCAGAATTCTTCTGAAAATGTATTTAAAGCCAAAAGGATGTTGTATTCAGATATAAAGATGAACCTTCCAATTCACCAATAGCAGGTTATGTACCGGGAATTTGTATTTCAGTAGTAAGGATGAATTGGCATTAAGTCAACCACACTTACTTGTTTGCTCTCCCTTATGGCCACTGCCATGAAAATGTAAGCGAGCTGGCTAAGATTAAGCCTGCAGTTTACTGCCACAGACCAGAGTTTTTCGTTTTCATGAAAAGAAAAGGATCAAATGGGAACTGAACTCATAATCAACTGAGTTCCAAACTGAAACTAGGACATAGGAGAGCAATAAGGATCGTGGGGCCATCATTTTTACAAATAATAAAGCATCAAAACTGACTATTATGTCTTTGTGAATTCTGAGCTTTCATATTCATTACCTTCACATGCTTTTCCATCAGCACTCGGCACAAATCCCATATCACATTCACAACGATATCCTCCTGGGGCATTAAGGCATTGCCCATTTCCACAAAGGTTTAGATTTTCTGAGCATTCATCAAGATCTAAATTTTAAAAAAGAATTTCAGTTTATAGTTACAATTATTACCACTAATTTCTAGCTTGAAGGCTGGTAAGTATTGCTATTTCGAGTTAATTCAATTCATTAAACATATGTATGCCAAGTTCATGTAAGGATGCTAGGAATGCAAATACAACACAATAATCTCTGCCCTCAAAGTGTTTATATTCTATTGGGGAAAACAGAAATATTCAATATATATAAATTAATTCCAGTGGCAAAAGTAGCATGGCCCTAAAAATCAGGGGATCAGTAAGTAGATTTCTCATGGATAAAGTGGTACTTGAGGTAAACTTTGAAGAAAATTAGAGAATTTATGAATAAGGAGAGGTTGGGCATTTCCTGGACAGTCTTGTTTTCCCTTCCAGACTGACCTGGCCATATTTGAGGATTTCTAGTTATAGGAAGTTTTACAAAGACACATCCATAATAATTAGAAAATATAAGAATAATTGGATGATTTTAACCAAGTCTATTTAAAATGATTTGTCCACATAAGAAAATATGCATTATGTCAAGAATGTGATTCAAAATTAAGTTTCCATCTTAGCTGAGCCCTTTAATAACTGGAAAAAGAGTTAAATAGCAGATAAGTACTCATGTGAGTGTCCAATTTAAGAAAAACATATAAAAAACTCAGAACTAAGTAAAAAGGTACTATGCTATGATCATGAGATGATTACAGAATAGAAAATTTGAGAGAACTGAATGATTCCCTATTCTACTCAATATTTAAACATTACTAAGAAATGGCAACAATGTTCCTGAAGACTTGAAAGAAATAACAGATCTCCCTAAATTAAGTTAATACCTATGCAAAAAGGGAATTACATATGTATTTGAATATAAATGTAGATATAAATATCCTTGTGAGAAAAGAACATCATGCATATGATTTATACATGAGTATAATTAGAAATAGAAACAAACTTCAAGATATATTAGGTCTATGTGGGTTAACTTGGTCTGAGAATACTGCAGGAGAGCAGTGAAACAATGCCATCAAGAATAGGTTTGAAAAGTAAGTCTTATAATAAAAATATGGATGCAACAATTACTATGGAAATAATATTGCAAACCTAGATATTGAAATAGTTTCTGCGATTTCCTTAAACAGTGAAAAATTATTCGGATAATATAGCAATAGATGGGGTCAATAATATATGGAAAGAACAAGTGATCTCTCTCAGAAACATGCAAAGTAATTTAAATGGATTAAACATGTGATAGGAAAGATGACCAACTAAACTTCATTAGTCAAGTGGTGCTTTATAAAAACTATGCAGATTTATAGAATGAGCAAAAGAAAATGTGATAAGAGTCTTGGAGTAAGAAGGCTTCTCTTAAGACCTACTTCTTATATATACTAGCTGAATAATCATAACTAAATCACTCAATGATAAACCAGAAGCAGATGAGTTGTTGAGCAGTGCACACAGGAATGCTCTATACAGGTGAGATAGTAATTTTGGACTAAAAAATATATTTAGCATCTTTCAAGCCAACAAAAAGTTGGCTCCTTCCTAAAAGCAGTCCCAAACTCTTATTTTAGATGACCAAATTTTCAAATACATAATTTTCCTTATAAAAGTAGATAGTGACTGACATATCCTTCTCAAATGAATCAATGAACTACAATATTCATGGATAATTTGTCTTCTCCATAGTTTTTTGTTGTGATATGGGAGCCACCTGCCAGTGGCTGCTGGAGGTCTAACTCAGACCTGTAGAATGGATCTCTCTATGTGAGCGGAGGATGATGATACAAGAAGACTGAGAGGCAGTTGCTGTTCTCTGACCTCTCTCCTCTTCCCTCTACCTCCAATTTATTTCATTCCCAGTCCACAACACCTGTGTCAGTAAAGACTCCTTGGCAACTCCTTCAGATGTTCACAGCTGTGGAGGATCTTGGAGAATTGATCTATCCTTTCATTTAGGCATGGTCCTTATCAGTTTTTTTACTATACTTTCATGACAAAAGCACCCTCTCACCAACTTCAAATAAGAACTTACCTATACAAGTGAATCCATCTCCAGTGTATCCTTCCTTACATAAACAGCGGTAAGATCCCATCGTATTTTTACAGTCAGCATGTTGGTTACACATATGAGTCCCATTAGAGCATTCATCCAAATCTAAAAGGAAAGTGAAGAAAGAAATTCTAATATAAGACATTATGACCTTCAAAACGCTCCATCACCCAAAATGTTAAATTTCCCTTATAAGTTTTAATAAAATATCTAAATATCTTACAACCAGCTTAGGTTTTAAAAAATTCCCAACTCACCTGTGCACTTAATGCCATTACCAATCCATCCTGGACTGCAGCTGCATTTGAAGCTCCCTGCTGTGTTAGTGCAGACAGCATGCCTGTCACAATTATGTGCTCCAATTTCACATTCATTGATGTCTGGGAAAACAGAGTGGTTTTTAGTATTCAGAGTTAATTCTTTTTTTTCTTTTAAACTTCCTCAGAGGCATGAATTTTCAGCCACTGAATTGCTTTTCTTGTTTCAAACAGGATAAGTTAATTTAGCAACAATGTTTACAACACGTGCCCAAGAAGTTCAAATGACAATTCATAAAATAATAAAGCATAATGAACTGCTATTAATTTTGACTATCATTAGTTATCATTTTTGTAAGGGAAAATGATCTCTTTAAAGGAGTAAGATAATATTATTATTAAACTACAAAGGGGAGACTTTTATGTTCATGTGCAAGTTAATTTTTTCTTTTTGTTACTCTGATCTTTAGTTCTGAAATTCAAGCTCACAATAGTAAAGAAGAAAGCCCTCTGTTATTTTCTAGGGTATGAAGGAACTATTTCTTGTTCACTATGGGGAAAAGATATATCTCCACATGCTCTAACTCCTCCTTTTAAATTTTAGAAATTACAGTTGAAATTTAAAGAATCATGCTTATTGCATGATATATTTTGAGAACTGTGGAGATAGTCCCTAAATGGATCCTATGTTATTTTCTTGAATCCTTAGAAATGGCCAAAGAAAGCACAGTAGCCAATAAAAATAAGAGGCATTATTATTACATAGAATCAATTAGGAAAAAAAAGACATGCTTCCAATTTCTCAAAAATGGTCTGAGGTGAAATGTATTATTTTTTCTATTATTTTTATTGGCTTGATATTTTATAACCTTATGTATGACCTTTATGTTCCATATGGTGAATACAAAATAGTAAATGCAGAGAATTTCCAAGGGCATAATTTCTTCTATTTCTTTATTATTTTAGTGTATTCATTTCTGGAGGCTTGAGTATACAGCTATATTATATAAAATGAAAGTTTCCACAAGAGTCAAAGATATCTGTCAAATATGGTAAGTGACAGTTTGGGAAGAATATGGATTATTTAGTTGGTGTCACTATCATGAAAAATCCCAAGAGAAAGATTAGATTTCCCTTCACAAGATGTATTTTTATAAAGTACATAGCCTGGGCTAATACATTACTACAAAGCAAAGGAGGTTTAATAATACAGGCACATTTTCTTTAACCAGAAGCAGGAATTTGTAAGATGATAATATTATACTAAACAGGAAACCAATGCCTGTTACAGATCTTATTGGAGGTCAAGAAAGCTAATTTTGGCATTAAACAGAGGAAAAGGTTAACAAGAATTTCTAGAGGTCACTTGAATAATGACACAAAATAGAAACTATACAAGCAACCTGTGCTTACTCTTTTGATTACTAAGCAAAATTAAGAGTTTTGAAATTGTTTTGGAAATGGTTGATGAGATAACTGTTTTCGAATGGAAGCTTTAAAATAGTCCTGTGTTCACAAAAACTCTTATAATTTTCAGAGAACACATAAGACAACCTAAAAAAAAGCTTGCCAAATTGTCCTGCCAAACATTTCTTGTCACTAATAAATATTAAAAAATATTAAATAAATTTAATAAATATTAAATATAAATGTTCATGTAAAAGTTCTTTTATAATTAAGTCATACAGTTGCTTCATTTTTGTAATATAATCTTGAGAATATAAAGTAGACATATTAAATGCTTTGCAAAACCTTTGCAAAAGAGAACATACACTCATCATTTTCAGGCATATCATGATTTGTATTTCTTCTGAAAGTCAGTCAATTCTTTAGTGATTGTAAACTACTTTCAGCGTCTGACAGAGCAGGATGCCCTTCCACAGAAAAGGAAAGGACAATGCAAAAAACGCCATGCTAACCAACGGTATCCAAAAACTAAGTGATTTTTCCCTTAACTGACTTTTCTGACTTGTGAGCAGAACAATTTTGATCAAATGTTTACAAGCAAGCCACAACACGATATTTTCCCTTTAGAGAAACATTCACATTAGCATTCAATCCCAACTATTCTCTCCTGAGTTCTTAACATAATTCTTCTTTTATATGTTCTCAGGATCATTAGAACAGGCTGAAATCATAAAACTAACTCATGGAAATCCTGGATAATCAAAAACCATTTAGAAAATCCCGGGAACCTAGAAGCTGCATGCAAATGCAGCGATCATCTAGTTCTAAGAGACCTGAGGTGCAAAGGAATTAGGTAACTTTTCTAAGTTAAGTTCAATTTATTAATTCCATTTATTGGGTGTCACAACACACAAAAGACAGAGTAAGTACTAGACCCCAGGTCTCCTGAATTGGGCCAGGGTGCTTTGCAGTGTCCCACAATCCCTCAAGCTCGCTGTTTTTCTGGACACTCATGTTAAGTATTTTCTTTCCAGCTCCTCAGAATGAGATATATAAGGGTTAGATTTTGTCACTTAACTCCAATTAATTTCAAGGCTTTCTTTCCAATTTTCTAGTTATCAATGTTTAAATTATATCCTAATAATTGTTCCCTTTAAGCATCTTTGGATAAGTAGAAGTCTCCATATTCAGTTTCTTCATGTATACGGTCAACTTTGAAAATGTCTTAGAAGAATTAACTGTTAGAGGGTTCTATCCTCACTCTATCTTGTACTACCTTGCATCAGCAGAGGGAGCTTCCTTATCTTGGAAGTTGCAATGAAATCATAGATCCGATGTTGATTCCTATCCTAGACAAAATATGGTTTGTAGTATATTCTGTCATGAAAACATGGACCAAAAGAATGTAAGCTCCTTTGGAAAAAGAGATTCTCATTTTTGTCTGTCTCCTGCACCTTGCAGAGAGTCTCCCTATCCACAAAAGGCTCAAATGCTTTTTTGTGCTTGCTTGATCACTTGATTCTATTACATAATTTATATATGTGTATATCTTTGGATAAGTTATCATTTCCATGTTCTTCAAATATAATGCAATGCAATAGCCTAAATAAAACAAAGGAAACTGAGCCACAAGAGGAGGGGGAAAGTATTACATTCAAACATACATCACTTTGATAATACAAAGGGAAACATAGGGGAAAAAAATTGCCAAATATATATTTTTTCCTGTATAAATGTTCCCTCCCCCACCGTGCCAAGTGTGTGCTCTAGTGCAAAAGAAACAAGCCAACAGAAACAAAGGAATTCAAATTTAAAACTGACACTTCATCCTTCCTTGGTCCCTAGTTACCTCGTTCTGTTATACAAAGAGTTTTAAAGAGTGCTCAAGGGGCATCTCCCAGTCAAGGCTAAGGGAGTGCTCTGAGTAAGAACCAAGAAGCTTCCAGATAGAGTCTCTTTTTATGTCTGACATCACAGCAGTCCCAAAGGCTTGTGGACTGTATTAACAGCAAACTGTGACCTTCTTTCTGATTACGTAGGGCAAAAGATGCACTAACTGTATAAAAAAGCTCCTCACCGACTGACATAAAGAATTATGCAGAGGTGAAAGGCAAAATCTGGCTTCTCCATGATTAGACATTAGGAGAAGCTTTTCTGTACTAATGAGGTTAAGAAAAGATTATTTTTAAGACTGTTTAGATTTGTAAAACTGAACAGAGAATAGAGCCAAAACTATTCAACTAAACAACCAAAGAGTTTTTGCAAGCTGATAACCATGGGCCTAAGTTACTATGCATAAGAAATTGGAAAGGAATAAGCAAAATATTTTGCTGACTAGTGACGACTTTGATGTGTATGATTAAATTATTTATTGTGGACTAAAACTTTCTATTCACATTCCCTCTCTATATATCAGTTCATTTAACAAGTATTATAGTAGGGATTCAATTAGCATAGGCAATCTCTAACGTGGCAACTTCCTCCTCCAGTACAGATTCTAACTTGTCTGCTACTTTGAATATATGTCCTGAGGAATTGTCTCAGGTTTATGGAAGTCAAGGTTTATGGGAAGATCTTCCCAAGATTACAGTTAGTCTGTTACTATCAGCACCTTCTCTTCAAGATTTGCACTCTACAGAGGTAAGATATCATGCTCTGATTGGATGTCTAATTGCAAACAGGCACAGTGAGCAAAGAAGCTATATCCTGGATCACAAATTAATTTCAGTTTTCTTAAGCCACTGTCAGGCAAGGTTGTTTTTCTACATGAAGACCAAGTGCCCAAAATTTAGTACATTTAAGGATTTCAATAAAATGTATGCATGCTCTGTAAAATAGAATATTCTCCTCAGTAAAACCCACATTTTTTACAATGCTGAAGGGGGAAAGCAAAAATCCAACATCCATGTGCGCTGGGAATGTAAGTCAGTGGGTGGATTCTGAAACTGGATGATTGGGAGGGAAACATGTTTATTTGTTAAAATGGGAACAATTATTAAAGGCAAGGATTTAAAAATATTTAAAGCAAAATGTAATAGAACCCAGAAGATATTTCATAATTTAAGGAAATAGTTTTCCTCCTTTGAAATGTCATAAAATTGATTCAATTTTAAAGTACATATATGTATACATATACATATATTTAAACTTATGGAAAAATTTCTGTTGCCTATCATCAAAACATGATTTAAATTGTTTTTTAATGTCATTTTATATGTGGCTGGTTTATTATTTCCAATTAGGAGAAACCACTATCACTATTTATACTTGTTGCCTAGAAAATTATAAACACTTGTCTTTACCATGGCCTTCACTAAGAAAATTTGACCATATTATAAGCTGTGAATTACCCTACTTTTAATTTAACAAGCAGGAGCAAAGCCAAAAGAAACCTAAATCTCCTAATTTTTTTTAACTACCCATTTTTTAAAAAATCATTTTAAATTCTATTTAATGCTTTTCCAGTTCTGGCTTTTAGATCAAATGTGCCTTTGCTTAAACAGAAGTCCTTAAGTTAAAGTCTGTGAACTCAGGTTTTTAAAAATATTTTGATAACTACTTCAATATAATTGGTTTCCTTTGTAATCCTATATATTTCATTTTATACATTTAAAAACACTATTCTGAGAAGGAGTCCAAAGGTATTACCAGACTACCAAAAGAGTCCATGACACAGAAAAGACTCCGGACTTTTAAATATTTGTCAGTAGTGGAATTAACAGAACTCCCCTATTCTAAAAAGCCACACACTTTTCCCATGATCATATATATATTAAGAAAAAAATCCTTGTGAGGAACATTTAAAAATCACTTTCACAAGTTTACAATTAGGAAAATTTAGGTATAGAACACCTTAGTTATTTGTACAAGGTTATGAGCCAACTAGAAATAAAATCCAAGTCCCCTCTAACCTGGTTTAACCATTAGGCCAGATTGTCTCATACCATGGCAAAGCAAAGCAGTCACTGTATTACTGAATCTGCTGAAGGGTTGTCTGAATTCTATCAAACTGAAACTTAATCATAAGTTATGATTTTAGAGGGGAAAAAGAGAAATAATGAAATGCTGGTCCTTAGGGAAGGATAAAGAATTTCTTGGATTTAGATCTATTCACATGTCTCTGTACACATCAGTAAAAAGCAGCTGTTACTAATGTACAACTGGTAATGCTTCATCTAACATACAATGTAAAACTCTATCCAGCCTTTACATTCTTAGTTTCTATGTAAACTTAAATTATGTAAAATAGACATTTCAAGGGTCTAGTGGATAAAGACCTAGACTGAGTTAAAATCCTGTCTCTGACAGATTCTGGCTTTGTGATCATGAGTCGTTTAGTCCCTCAGTGCTCTAGGAACCTTTTTAAGAATCTAGTAATAGCTGAATTTTCAAACTGTGTAGTGAATAGTTGCACTGGTGAAGAGAATTCCCATGCAGCAAGTTCCCCAGATTGCTGAAATCTTAGATCTATATGCCACACTTAATAGGGGTTTTTTTATATGCCATAAAGTCTATACTTACAAATTATATCAGCATATGCAGGCATTAAATTTATCCCTGTTTAAAAATTCTACTCTCTTTTTAATAATGCAAATATTTTTTGTTGTTGTAGTGACTGATTTTGCTGAAGTGCATTTTCCCTTTATTTTTTAATCATTCTTTTAAAAGATGACTCACTGGGAAGAGGAATAAAAGATAGCAATAAAATTTAAGATAAAAAATATGTGTGCTCATTTTAAAATGCTCTGAGTGCAGACACCAGTCGAATCCATCATTTCCATTAAAAATTAATCCAATGAAATCCTATTAAAAATTCTTGAAAAATCAGCCTCAACTTTTTAACTTTAGAGGTGGCAGAAGTTTTAAAAATTAACCCAAATATATGTAAGGGCAAGAACTGGAGGCATAGAATTGTAAAGAACTGAACCCATTGCTTAGAGACTTCCTTACCATATTCTCCAGTTTTTTTCTTCTATCTATAAACATCAATATTCTCTAACTTGGGCTAAATTTCAGTCAGCTCACTAGATCCAAGTCCCTAAACTAGCCAGGCACTGAGTAAAGTGAAACACTGTTATGACCCACTTTCTCAATTCATTACTGCCAGACCACCAACTCCTTTCCCAATAGCCTGTATTTATACTGGAAGATACAAAATAAAACTTGAACAACCAAAACATATAAAGAGGACTGTATGTACCTGTTTTGTTGGTTAGAAGGAAGGAATCTACATACTTTTTGAACAGTGTCTGGCACATCTCAAAAAAATTTAAATCAGTCAAAAAAGATGCAGAACTAAATATCATTAGTTCACTATGTGTAGAGTGCTGACAACTCTAGAATCTAAGTTTTTAGTCTCTCTTTTTCTGAGTGGGCACCTATCCATGCTGAAGAGGATGAAGAAAATTGAGTGAGTGTCAAAGAGACTTCACTTTCTGCCTAAGTTCGTCATTTGGCCAGGATTTGTGGTTCTTAATACAATACATTATTAATGTCATTATCCTGTGCATCTATAAACTTTGAATCTTAGCATTCTTGGCCAGTTTGAAATAACAATGTAAATTTGGGCTGTACTGAAATATTTTGATGTAATTAAGTTAGGTATCTGTACATTTACCACTTTGCCAAGCTGCAAATATTTCAAGTGTTCATTTCAAGCTATGAGAGCTTGCCAAACTAGCTTTTGGAATAGATGTATGCTATTTGAAAATAAAGTATACAGTTACTTAATTCAAACCCAGCATGGGCTCCATTATGCTTTAAAATTATGTTATGTTACGTGTTATTTTCTATTATATAAAATTTAGGTAACTACAGTAACATTTTACTATATTATCTCAATTTAATATTTCTTCATGCTTAAAAGTGTTAGCCAAAGGTCCATAAAATATCACCAATGAAAAATAGTGCTTTCAATGTATGAATGTGTCACACACATACATACATATATGCACATATATGTAGAGAGAGTCCTTAGTAAACATTTTAAAGAATTTTTATGCATGTTTTTAGGTGATGGCATAAGACAAATATAACTCTAAAGAGTCTGAAACCAGATTATTCATAAGATTATTTAGGTTCAATGAACACAGGATGAATTAGGCTAAATGAAGTGCAATAAAATTTCACAAATTAAAATAATTTGGGAAAGAAATTAGTTGAAAGTGGTGAAAAATATTATAATAGTTTTTTTTAAAAAATGACATTTGTGTTACTTTTCAGTTACATAACAAAGTAAGCTAAATAGTTGCTGAAAATAGGAACCTTCAAGAATATGCTTTAATGAAAGGCAGCCTGGATTGCAGGAAGACTGTCAAATTTAGATACATATATATTCCAGTTCAGATACTTAATTATTTGCATGACTTTTAGCAAGCTACTTTCCCTCTCTTGAGCCTCAGTTTTCTTATCCAGTGTAAAACAGATATGTAAAACATAAAAGTACCACATAAATGTGAGCTATTGTTATTATGAAGAAATAAAAGAACTGGTAGTGTGCAGGCATAGCAAATCTTTGCAAATAAATGATTCTAAATTATTCTTTTAACATACATTATTGCTAGACAGATGAACAACAAATCTTCTGAAATGCAGCTTCACTTCTGCCTTTCATTTGTTTAATACAACATTTTTGAAATGACTAATGCACAAAACTTTACCTCTAAATTCTATCCAAATGGATCACAAATTCTAAACTTCTAAAATTAAGGTTTCTAGTAATTCGGAATGGTACAATTCATACTTTAAGATATTAAAGTAGAATATAATCCCCATAAAGCCAAGGACAGCTTCATTTTTGTACATTTTTCCTTACAGTATCTTACAGAACTCTTTAAAAAAGATACTTGATATTTATTGAATAGAAGTTAAATTCAGGATGGACCACAAAAATACTAACAAAAACTGCCATCTTAGTTACTAATAGTTTATTATTCATATTTTAAAACATACCTGTACAGCCAGTTGTTCCTTTTTTGCCTGAATATCCCATGTCACAATGACAGATAAATGAGCCTTTCGTGTTCTCACAGCTGCCACTCAGACAAATGTTTGGATTAAGATCACATTCATTAACATCTGGAAAATATTTTAACATTAATCTTTATATAGAATTTTCCACACAATATTGAGTCCTCCTAGAGACAAAGCCATTGATACACACACACACACACACTCACACACACACACTCTCTCTCACACACACACACACACTCACACTCACTCTCACTCTCACTCTCTCTCTCTCTCTCTCTCTCTCTCTCTCTCTCTCTCTCTCTCTCCTCCCTCCCCACCCCCCATTTTAAAGCACACATACTCACAAGTTTCCTATCTATCATTCTCATAGAATTCTTATATAATTTGGCAGAAATTTAATGAATTATCTGTCAGGCAACAAATGGTATAAAAATGAAATAATATTCTTCTCTACAGGCCCAGTATAATATTTAACCCGGATAATTGGTTATCTATAAAACTGTTTTAAGCTTTCCTGAATCTACCTAATGTCATTTGACTGATGAAATAGTGCTAAATAAAAGTTGTCATTCTTTTTTATTTATACAACACCAAATAGGCAGTTTTTAATAATATTTCTTCACTGAATGATTGTACTCTGCTTACTCAGCTCAGTTATAGTATCTGGTAAACAGTTATTGATTGTATCTCTTTCCCACATTGATAAATTATTTTTACATTTTTCTTCTTATTATTTTTTTAATTTGCAGGATTTCTGTTAAGAAATAAAGTATGTGCTGTAAAATTACCCATGCATATAACTCATAAATAAAAAGCTAAAATAAAAAAATAAAGTTTTTTTTAATTCTTTAAAAAAAAGAAATAAAGTATGATATGTATACATAAATATATCTTTTCTTTACTACAGCTTGCTTGGGGGTGGGAAGGGATGAAAAGGGGAAAAAGAATAAAGTAAATAAGTTGAGCAGCAGAGAATCAAATAATAATTTATAAAGAAGTAAAGAAAAAATGGATATTCATGAATATAATTACTTCTACTAATATATAACACACTTTATTGAACTGGTAATTTGTTGTCATATATTTTGAATCCTCCTTGATATTCTGCTGGGCACGTGACAATGTTCTCTTTTGTTTTTATTTTGTTTTGTATTCCTTTTCTGTTTTTCTTTTTCTGTTTTTTAAAAATATTTTTTAAAGAAAGAAATCAAGTATTCTGTGAAGAGGATATGACAACTTTTTTTTTTAAGTTTAAAAACAGCTGTTTTAAAAAATAAACTATTCAATTAAAATAGTTAAAAAAAAAACTAGTATATTCATCCATCAGTCCTAAGGTCCCATTATCTTTCTCCCAGACAAAACAATTTAGTTGTGCTTGGCACAGGCCAAGAATTTAAAAGCTTTCCTTTAAGCCATAATGCAAAGGGTTAAGGTGACAAAAATAACTTATAGAAGGCATTTCACAGCACTAGGTCAAACTATATTTCCATTAAGTTCAAAATTCTGTGTCTGACAGAAATGTGAAGAAAACAATACTTGTCCATCAGGACATCAATTTCAAAAATAAGGAATATTCTGTAAATATTCTTTACTTTCATCTTGATAAACTTATGAATTTATTATCTACTTTCTTTGCTTATCTTATTGTAAGGTAAGCAACTATATTAAGAAAAAAAAACACTGGTCTTTTTGACTTACCTACACATGTCTTCATATCCTCAGATGCCATGAACCCATCATAACACAGGCACCTGTACTCTCCAGGTATGTTTGTACACTGACCTCCATCACAAATATTAGGATTATCTTCACACTCATCAATGTCTACAAAGGAAAAAAAACCCCACAAAATTGAACTGGGTATGTATGAAGTACATTAAAAATCATAACAAATATAAGACATTTTTCTTCCATTACATAAATGAATCCTAAAATTTCAGACTTAGAAAAGGCTTCAATAGCTATCTAGTACAAACTATATCTGAAAAAAGAATCTTTTCTACAATATACATGACAAGCTGTCATCCAGATTTTGCTTGAAGACCTCCTATGAATGTAACTCCCCAACAAGTCCTGCTTTTGGACAGCTCTTTAACTAATTAAGTTTTCCCTTACATCAAATTTAGTTTTTCCTTTACTATTTCTAGATATTTCTTTTAATTTTGTTGTTTGAAGTAAGCAGAATAAGTATAATTCATTTTGCTTATGCCTGCCCCTCAAATGTTTAAGATAAGTTATTATTCCCTTACTCTGTCCCATTCCAACTTATTCCTTTCTTCAGAATAAATCCTCAGTTCCTTCAACCAACTGTCATGAAATTCATAGCACTTGACTATCCTGGTTATCCTTCTTGGGATATTTTCCCAGCTTATTAACATCATTCCTAAAATATGATGCTTAAGAAATTAACCTAATAATTTAGTTGTAGTCTGAACAAGACAGTACAACAGAACTGCCACATCTTTATTGCTGAAAATTGCAACTCTTAATGTAACCCAAGATGACACTAGCTTTTCTTTTCTTTTTCTTTCTTTCTCTTTTTTTGGGGGCTGCAATTTACTTCTATTGAGCTTGAAATCTACTGAAATCTTTCAGATGCAAATGAAACTTTATCCAAAAAATTAAAAGCAGATCAAACTCTCTGGGGGAAAAAAGATAGAATTTTATCAAGTCATCAGCATTAATGTCATCTGTGCCACAAGAGAGTTCTTATACCTGGTTAAAATTTTGATACATTACTATTATCCTATCTCTTTTAAAAATATCTAAGAACCATTTTCCTTTCCTCTACTAAGATGCTTCATCACAATGAAGAAGTAGCCCTGATTTCTCTAAGGCAATTCTAGCAAAATACAAATTCTGCAAATTCTTATACCACATTTGGAGATACTTTTACTAGAAGTTGGGAAATAGACTATATATTTATTCTCAAAGGACCAGTCAAGTTTGGAATGTGTTTAAATCTTAGTTCAATTGGTGATATATATATATATATATGTATATATATATATATATATATGTATATATATATATATATATATATATATATATGTGTGTGTGTATATATATATATATATATATATATGTGTGTGTGTGTGTGTGTGTGTATATATATATATATATATACACACACTACAGAAAAGGCTGAGGAAGAAATATATGAGTGAATTTTCTTGTAGTTGCAAATATCAAAACTATATATTAATTTTCTTCTATATAATGATTATACTTCCAAGATAAATGCTCTATTAGGTCTACAAAGAAGATTCCGAATCTTCTTTAAGAATAGCTGAGACTTGACCAACACATATAAGTGTTCTTACAATGAAATCAATAGTATGAATGTAATAAGTTAAGAAGTCTAACAACTGTTAACCCCACATTTTATTCTACTCATTCTGTTTCTTACAGAGATTATAAAGACTTTAATCATGGCTATAAGATAGGGAAATATGACAACAAACTTTTGTAAAGTTATCTCTGTTTTGATTCAAAATCCCACCTCAGAGTAAAAAAAAAATCTAAACCTATTTTTCATTTTACGTTTGTGTTCTATACATGTGATCAATGATTTTTAATAAACAAATATATTTTTAGTTTATGATATGCACCAGAAGCAAATATTCTTATATTCTTTGGCCACAAGTCATTGGAGATAATAATTTATCTACACTACTGAGTTTATGAATCCATCTTAAAAGAAATTCATTTTCTCCAAAAAAACAAACAAACAAAAACAAAGAATAAAAAAAAACAACTTTCCCATTAAGGTTTAAAAATTACTACAAATCCTAAATTTGAAAATATTTTGGGTACAAATTAAGAATCACAACTCACTCTTGATTTCTCTAAATGGTCATTCACTTGTCCAAACTCTGCAACTATTATATGCTGTTCAAAAAGCTTTTATCTCGATGCTTTTTTCTTTGCCTCCCATTCCAAGCATACAATTGTTACTACATTAAATATAAGTTGCAGGCATCTGAAAAAACCATCTGGCTCTGAAGAAGCTTTATCTGAGTCTGCATTATCATATCCAATTTGCACATTTTTAAATAAAAAAGGTATAAATGATTAAGTAATGACATTAGACACCTGGCTGCTCTTGGAATACTTAAAGGATTAGCATGCCTAAAAGCTAAAGAGAAAATGAAGACTTTCAGATTTTATAATATCCAAACATATTTCATCTTGATTAGTTATATTTATATAAATACTTCAAATGACCCATGATTTAATTCTGCCAACACAGATTACAACTCTTCCACACATCATTGGACAGATTAATGAGTTGCTATGATACAAAACAATTCATAACCCGTTGGCCAACCTTCTCATGAGAAGTCTCTCTAAATTTAGACAAACTGGCTCTCACAAAGACAGGTGGCTAGTAAGTGAGCCTATACTCAGTCTTTTAAGCTTGATAAGAACTGCCAGGAGTAGCAGAGCTTTTGAGTCTTTATATCAAGATGTGGCACAGTGGGGATTTAGGGAAGGTTTTGAAGTAAGAAATATTATTTTTGTGCCACACAAATGTCTGAGAAAGGCAAAAAACTTAATTGCTCCTCTATAAATGGATATTTCTAATTAGGCAAAACAAATGAAAAACAGCCCAACATTGTAGAATATGCAGAAAAAGTCACACATAAAACTTTGTATTTTCATTTTTCATCTGGATGCCTGGTAGCATGTAGATATGGATATTTATACTGAATCATCATAGGAAATGTTTTTGTTGTTCTTTAAAAGCTCATGGATGGAGGGTTCTTTGATGCTCTGAAGAGCATTTATCTAACTCTTGAAAAGGGATTTTGAACTTTAGTGTACTTAGACTTGCCAAAACATAAAAATGATATCTCTCCAACTTGTCACATTTATATTTTCATCTTCTTTTGTGAAATGTGGTGCCTTTGATCCTGGAGCCAATTGTATGGGTCATTTAAGAGGAGTCCCATTTAATTCAATGTGGATTTACCACAATCCTTTTTGAAATACGGTAACAGTAAATGATGGACATATTGCAGAAAAGAAAGTAAATCTTTTCTACAATAACTATCTGTTCAACTGAAATATTTATTATGTTTGGATCTTAAGAAGACCTCATCACTTTAAAAGTATGTCAAGAAATCATGGATTTACAGCTGAAAGGAAACCCTAGCAGCTATCTAATCCAATTTCTTCATTTTACAGATGAGGAAACTGAGATCCAGAGAGGGTAAATGATTTGCCTAAATTTTAACCCACATTTTGGCTCCAAAAGAGCTTTATATAACTCTGCATTAACATAGCTAAACTCCCTGTTCCCTTTAAAGATAATGCTTTTTCTGCTACATCCTATTCTTTATCTAAAGTAGCTAGCCAAACAATACATATTGCTCTTAACACTGATTCTCTTCCAGTTTCTTAGGCTTATAGGAGTCTGAAACAAGATTATTAACTTTAATTAAGAAATCCATTTTAATCCCAATAGAATATTAAAAAAGAATTTTTACCAGTGCAAGATCTCTGATCTGGCATAAGTGCAAATCCCTGTCGACAACTGCATTCATAACTGCCTTCAGAATTGGTGCAGAAGGTGTCACAGCCTCCATTCATTATGCTACATTCATCAATATCTGGAGGAAAAAGGTACAAACATAATGTTACATTTTTTTTTCTGCTTAACCATTATGGGCCATCCTTATGGTTTGCAAAGATGGACAATATATATCAACTAAGGATAAAATTTAGGAGCTTTGGAAATAATTCTCAACTACAGCAATGGGCAGTGGGATGAAATGATTCTTGATACAGATTCAGTTACAAACCTGAAATTCAGTCCAGATCCATGGAGGGGTTGGCTGAGGTCTACAAACCTTTACAAGAACCTGGGCTGAGTTCTTAGTTGGCCTGAGCCATGTTTCAGAAGAATTTGGGCTGAATTATGGTTTCGGGTGGAAACCATGTGAGACTTGGCAGTTCCGCATGATTTCCAACCCAAACCCGGCGAAAGTTGGCAGTATCTTCTGAGGTTCAGTTTGATTTTGGGGTTCATTTGTTAAAACAATGGTGCTGTCTTTATAAGTCTTCCCAAGACTTAATTCAATGAGTTCTCAAAGAAACTGCCATGACTAGAGCTTCAATTAGTACTAGACTTAGCATCCATTTCCATACTCAATGTCAGCATACCCTAGCAATTATATAGAATAATACAGCACTTTTCCATATATAAGGGTATCTTAACCCTCTGAGATTGGTAGAAAAAATATTGTTATTTTATTTATGAGGAAACTGAGGCTCATAAAGATGCAATTACTTCATATTTTCATAATAAGTATGAGAATAGAGCAAGGTTTGTGAAGTCCTAAAAAAATGCTCCAACATTTCAGCTATTTAACTAAAGAAGACTCTCTAGACAAGAAGTTTTCTAATGTCTTGGTCTCAAGACTCCTTTAAAATTAGTGAGGTCTGCCCAAGGAGCTTTTATTTATGTAAGTTATACCATCTGATATTTATCATATTAAAATTAAAACATCTATTATTATGAAAATAATTTTGACCTTGTAGAATACATTTGGAAAATTGGTGCTTTAGACCTTAGGCTCAGAGAGTCAAAGACTGCATGTTATGCTTTTTTTTTTTTTTAAATAATTATGGCATCCAGTACAGTGCTGAGACAGAGCAACTGTTTAAAATTGCTTGCTATTTTGATTTGACGTGTGCATAAAAATAATGTATAAACTATTATATACAATTCAAATTTGTATAACCCAAATGGTCCTTAATAGAGCTTGAAACATTCTACAAATTTCACCTTTAAAAAAAAAAAAAACAACTTAACTAACGAACTTGACCAAATTCCTTTGAAGAACTTCCTCTGGCAATGCTTATCAGCAGCTTTTCAGTACCTTTTAAATGCAGAGTTGGCAGGGGCAATGAGAGGTTAAGTGACTTGCTTAGGGTTACACCTAGCATCTGTCAGAGGCAGCACTTAAATCCGGTTCCTCCTGATTCCAAGACCAGTTTTCTATCCAATATACGTGGCTCCCTTTTGACACAAATAATTCTTTGAAAAGGTACAGGTAATGGAAATACCAGGGGATCATGGGTGCATATGTTAAAGAATTAAAGAATTTAAAGCTACAAGAGATTGAAGACCTTTGACCTCATTATAGGAGAAGAAATTGAAGATTAATGAAGTATAAAGGGATTTATGTATAATTTTTATGTAAGTTTAAGACAAATGAGTTGTTTAAGGGAACAAAATTTGTCTATTACTATGGTATTAGGGAAAGAGAGTTTCCTGGGAAGATTTCAGAGCTTACCAACACAAAACAGTTTATCAGGTGTGGCATGGTAGCCTGGATTACAAGCACATTGGTACTTCCCAATCAGGTTCACACAGCGGCCATTTCTGCAGAGGTTAACACTGAGATCACACTCATTGATGTCTGTTGAAAATAGGAAGAAAAGAATAAAAATTCATGCTTCTTGTTTCTGAAAGACAGAACTCAGCAGGGGAAACTGTTGCCTTACCTATACAAGCTGAGATATTAGGAGCCATTTGATGGCCAGGAGGGCACTCGCATCGGTAACTTCCTTCTGTATTGAGGCATGTGCCACCTCGACAAAGAAGAGGGTCTCTCTGACATTCATCAATATCTGTAAAATACAAAAACAAACAAAAAACAATGTAGGAGTCAGTCATCTCAATGTCATCTCTTCTCTTTACCCTAATAATTTTTCCTTCCCTTTGGCAGTGCTTGGTTTTTCACTTGGTTGTTTAGCTCATTCTTCAAATACCCAGAACTGTCCTCTCAAATTCCTTACCCCTCAAATACCTTAGTATTATCACCTTCACAATTAAGGTGACATGAGCTTAGTTCCTTGGATACTCTCTTTCTATTTGCTCCCCTGTACCCCAGTGGGCACACCTGGCTAAACCATCTTCTGTTGCTAGGTCCCAGCTTCATCAACTGCACTAAGGACAATAGACAAACAGGGTGAGCATATGTCAAGAGCAGGTGAACCTTTCTGCAAGCCCTGAACAGTGTTCTGTGAAAAATGGCTGTGAACATACCCATGCAGTTCTTCATCATCATAAATCCACTTTCATATCCATCAAAGCACTCGCATCTAAAGTCCCCTGGGGTATTCACACAGATGCCTTGGCCACACAAATCAGGAGATATCCGGCATTCATCAATATCTGTGCAAATGCAATTGGTACCAATTATACATCAAGGAAAATTCAATTCCCTGGAGAACTCTAAACAGATAAAAATGTTTTTAAAAATATCTCTCCTCACTGAATTTCAATTTACTAACCTGTGCAGTTCCTTTCTTCAGAATCGAGAGCAAAACCATTATCACACCTGCATTTAAAGCTGCCAATGGTATTTCTGCATTTGCCATGTGTACACAAATTTGGGATCATCTTGCATTCATTTATATCTTCAGGAAAAAAATAAATATGGATAAATATTTCAGTAACTGGGAAGTTCAAAGTACCCATCATTTCAAACTCAAAGGATTTTTGTAATTTTGTAATAAAACAATAGCTGACTCTGAGGAGTAGAAGGGATCTCAAGGGCTATTTAACTTAAGATAGGAGCTAAACAAGAATTCCCTCTATAAGAGTCATCACCAGCAACTGTTCATACTCTGTTTTGTTTTTGTTTTTAAAAAGGTGATAGGCAATACATTCTCTCCTGAAGCAGTCCCTTGCAGCTCTTCACATACTTGAAGGTAGTTAATATATTCCTTTTAAGTCTTCTTCAAGCTAAAATATCACCAGTTATTCCTACTAATCCCCACATAACTTGTTCTCAATGCTTTCCACTATCTTGGTTGCTATCTGGAATGCTCTCAAGTTAATCAAGGTCTTTCCTAAAATGAAACATCCAGAATTCAATATAATACTAGTCTTGAGCATTTAAGCCCTTTTAAATACAGCCTAAAGAAGTTCACAACCTTTTCTGACTGCTATATCACTCTATTATCTAATATTAAACTTACAGTTCAATAAATTAATAAAATCTTTTATCAGATGAACTGCTGTCTAGTGAAACCTCCACATTTTGTATTTATGAAATTAATTTTTTGAAAAATTGTAGAAGGCATCTATGTCTACTACCTTTCATTTTATTAAATTTAATCAATGTTATTTTTACTTACAAGATTGTTTCACAACATTTAAAAGGAACTTTAATATTAAAGACTGGACAAAAATAATTTTGAACAGTGTTCAGAGGTCCATGAAAAACATGACTCAAATACATGTTTAGCCTTTTTTTTAGCATTTTAGAAAATTCCTCTAAAAATGAGGAAATACAATAGGACATTTAAATGTCCTTCTTAGCTGTTTCCTCATATAAAATGTTGATTACAATCTAGACATATGGCAATCAATTGGGCACATACTAGGATAAAGTGCAATTTTAATGTTGTTTTCATGGGAATTTTAGAGCTTTCTTAATAAAATGCCATCTAAAAATGTTAACAGTTAAAAAATGTATGAGATTGAACATCCTACTTTTTAATATCTAATTCAACCAAGCTTTCATTAATATCATACAACATATTTAGGTAACTACATAGTACAGTAGATACAGTGCTGGGCTTGGAGTCAGGAGAACTTGATTTCAAATCCAGCTCCAGACATTGACTAGCCACATGACTCAGGCAAGTCACATCTATGTCTACCTCAGTTCCTCAACTGTAAAATGAGTAACTAACAAGGTTGATAAATGAATAAATATGAATATTTATGAATAAAATGAAATAATATTTGCAAAATGCTCAGCACAGTGCCCAGCACATAGGTGTTATATAAATTCTTAATCCATCCCATTCCTTTTCCTTCTCTACCTATTCCAAATTCAACCAACTACCTCATATATGATATACATGCTATTTATATTCCTCCTTAAGTATCAC
The DNA here is from genome assembly GCF_016432865.1 of Antechinus flavipes. Taxonomy (NCBI): domain Eukaryota; kingdom Metazoa; phylum Chordata; class Mammalia; order Dasyuromorphia; family Dasyuridae; genus Antechinus; species Antechinus flavipes. The sequence goes on from NC_067399.1 coordinate 520,056,808, forward strand.
ACGTCCAAGAGTCATTGTTGAAAGAAACACCTGGGACCCAAGAAATGCATTGTAAGTTCCATGTAACTTTGTTAACAGATTATATTGACAGGGAAGGGGTTGGGCATAGGTAGCTAGTGAAAAGTTAAATTAAATCTCAAGAACATCTTGTTCTCTGAAGGCAATAATTTATCTTAGACCTTTAAAGATGGATAATTTAAGTTCCTTTGAGTTTACTTAAAAGACATTTAAGAGAGTCATTAAGAAAATAATGAATAAAATTTAACAATTTTAATGAGAGTAATTTTTTTATAGTTTTTAACTATAAGTTTTTAACCCCTAATGAAACAATACATGTTCTTTTATAGATTGAACAAATGAAATGGCATATATATGTTAGTTTCAAATTTTTGCATTTCAATCAAGTTATAAGATATAATGCTAAAAAGTTCCTTTTTAAATGTCAAACATGAAAGATATTCTGGGTAAAAATGAATAGCCAATACAAACCTTGTACAAGGATGCACTCTAAGTAGTATTAATTTGCATAGACAACTATCTCTTTTCCATAGGCCCAGATAAATTAGTTCTGGATTACTACAGCCATTGGGTTAAATCAACCTTTATGAATACTTTACCTTTGAAGAAAGGTTTTCCATTTATTATCTCTCCTCTTGTGGCAAATCCAGGCCCTCTAGGGCAAAGAGCATCATATTCAGGGGTATTTCTCAGGGGACACTCCTCACATTCTACACTGCCCCAAGCAGCGCCAACAGAACAGCAGCATGCATCCATTCGGTGACGGCCAGCAACAGGCAAAGAGCATTCCTCATCTTCATGTTTCAGATAGCAAGTTTCTAGGCGGATATCTGTTAAGTGAATGAAAGTAAGTTGGAAAATATCACCTTATTTTTGAAGCTAAAAGGCCACTGCCATTTAGGTAAGTATAGTGCTTTGCACAAAAGATGTGCTTAATAAATTCACATCGGTTTAAACTGAAACTTCTCCTTCCAGTAAGGGACCAGATTTGCTAATAGAAATCTTCAGTACATGAAGGTTCCCTTGCCCTTTTGACCACAAATTCTCAAACAGAAGAGAAAAGGCTCTTCTATCCTCTGTCCATTCAGTGGGCTTTATGCTCTCCTCACAAAATTCATTTCAGTGTTTCTCATTTCTACAGATGTGCATAATGTTAATTCCTACAAACAGAAGTTGATCTACTGGTTTACCTGAATATAACCTATGCATGATAGGACAGTCTCAAGCTAGCACTAGCACCTTCTACTCATTGAAAACACGTGTGTTTTAAGAATGGGAATGGTAAAGAAAGAGAAACTTCTCTGAAAACTGGGCAGGGGTGGAAAGTAGAATGGTTGCAAAGGAAAGATCATAAATTGTAGGAAATCATAGATTTAGAAGAGAAAGGGACCTCAGAGGTCATTAATTTCAACCCTCTCAATTTACTGATTAGAAAACTGATGCTCAGAGAGATGAAATGATTGGCCCAAGACCCAGGCACTTAATTCTGAGGCAGGATTAGAACAAGAGGTTCCAGACTATAGGAACAGAGGCTCTACACAAATCAACAGGATACTCTCAAGAAGTTTAGCAAGCAACCCATAACTAAATTGTAATTCAATCCCCTATGGATATCCCCTAGAATGAAGGGAAGAAAAGCCAAACAAAATTCACACTTTCCATTCCTAAACATATTTCCACAAACATTTACAGTAACCTACACACTCCTGTGTACAATCAATCATTAAGCATTTTTAAAGTTTATTAATTTTCTCTGTGTAAGGCATAGAGAGAAACAACGGGGATACAAAAACAAAAAGCAAAATCAGTCCCTCTTTCTAATGAAAGAGACAAAATATACATTACAAAAATACATATATAAATAATACATGGCAGCTGAGGGAATGAGCACTAGAAATGGAAGAGATCAAGCGAGATTTCTAGGGAGGTTTCTGAAGACAATCAGAAATAAAGATTAGGAGAACTGAATTCTAAGCAGATAGAATAGCCAGTATGGCTGGATCTCAGAAGGAGTGGAAGGAAATTACGCATAAGGAAATGGGAAAGGCTGGAAGGAGCCAGGTTGTACAGAGCTTTAAATACAAGAAATCTTATCTATTTATGAAATCAAATTCATGGAGAGCTGTGGTGCAGGAAAAGGAACACTAGGCTAAGATGTGGGCTCTAGTTCATCTTCCACACCTCAAAAATTGAGTAACCATCGGAAAGAGACTGATTTTATGAGCTGTAGTTTCTTTATCTGGAAGTAACATAGACAGTAGTACCTGTCCTGCCCATCTTACAAGGCCATGGTGAAGAACAAATAAATTCATTAATTTTTTTAAATATACTAATGAAAAACATCATAGTGATGTTCCCTTTCTTTTCCACTCAGCCTCTACTAGTAACCAATACTCATCTAAATATCTGAATTCTAGCTAATATAAATAGGGCTTTCTGAAGCATCCCCTTGGCAATTCTTCATTTAGGTTTTCACCACTAAAAAGGAGAATTTAAAAATAATCACAAAATAACACATCAGAGCCCCTTTCACTTAAGGCCTTGGGGCTCATTATAGATTAAGAAACTGGGGTTTGGAATGAAATTAACTGACCTTCCACAGCAATGAATGAAACCTCAGGCTTCCATTCCAACTATTGAAATTCCATCCTTTAGACCACACTATGCTTTTTAAGTGATCCAAATCCTTTAATTAAATACAGCAGAATCCCCTAAGATTCTGCTCATTATTATATGGTTTCAGATATACTATAGATCTGGACACATCTCCCATGTCAAAGGACTTGTGATTCTGGCACTAATGATAATTTCTCTAAAACTGTTCCTGTTAGGGCCCTGAAAACGTTGGGGAGGCATTCAGGGCACAGGGGATTACCACTACTAATATCTAGAGGGATCTCCTTCCCAAGCTTCTATCACTGCTACTAGTAACAGTCTGTGTTTGGCATCACAAATCACACTACACCCAATAATAGCTTAGGGGTTTTTATGGAATTCTCTGCTACTTAGACTTTATGACATTCTTAAAGTTTATTTAAAGACTTTGTCAGAATTAAGAATCATCAAAATTAAGATGATCTATAGTTTCCTATAAAGTAGATACTGCAAAGGCAAAATTCTCTCTTAGTTAGTGAGCTCTCTGATCATGAAGAACTAAGTTTGGGACCAAACCCCATATGCCCAGAGTATCAGATGATTATCAATGAAAATTCTTGGGCTTTGTGAGATTTATCTGCATTTTGAATCAATGAAATTTCACAATCTGTAAAACAAGGTACAGAAGTATAAAGTGAAGAAACAAATACATACCAAGACAGATTCTTCCTGTGAGATCCAAAGTCATCCCACTGGGACACTGGCAAACAAATGATCCCAAAGTGTTGACACAGTGGCCATTTTTGCACACTCCAGGGAATACAATACATTCATCTATATCTGAAAGGGAAAAAAAACGAAACATAGACACATATTTACATAAAATCACAACATTACATTCTATTTGAAAAAGGTACCCCTTTCTAGTATTGGTACACTAAGTTACGCCCCCCCAACTCATTTTTCCAGTGTCTTTCTCTTCTAAGCTGCATCATAAATTAATTTCTCAAAAAAAATAAAATCTACCCCAGTGGAATCACTATGGTATTAAATCAGAAACTGTTCCTAATATTGTCATAAAATGAAACAATTAAGTGATTTTCAATTTAGGGATGATGGAACTAACAACAATTCTTAAAAACAGCTCTTAGAGTCTTGCAGGCCTTTCAAAACGGGATGTGCTATATGACATGCTTCCTAACATCAAAAAGTCATGAACTAAACAGGCCAGCATATAAGTTTTTGTAGAGGGACTTAAAGCTTACAAAATGCTTATATGTACATAGTTGTCTTTGAACTCCACAATAATACTATGAAGTAGTTCAAACTCTTAGCCTCCTGCGGATAGGGTCTATGGATATTTTATAGTCATATTCCCCCATACTATGTTGCTTAATATAGTGTTCATATCAGATGCTTAAAATAGATTTAGGGAGACGGGAAAATTATGATCTCTAATTTAATGAAAAGTTGATGAAAAAGCTAAGGTTTGTAGAAAGTAAAAGTTAAATAGTATCAAATTCCAGGTCTCTTAATTTCTAATCAATATTCTTTCAAACAAACCATGCAGAAGTAGAGGGAAGTAGTTAATGTTTTTAATATTCTTAAAGACAATATGCAATAATGATGATGACAGGAAGTAATATTGTCATTCAAAACAATCTGTTCTAAATTTGAACATTTTCAATGAGTCAAAAAAATTCTCAAGGAATATATTTTATTCTTAGTATCTACATGCTAAGTATGAAAGGTGAGTGGAAGATATAATGATCTGGAAAGAAATACACACACACTTCCCAGGAATCACTATCTGAACTTAATTTATTTATTTATTTTTTTGCTGAGGCAACTGTGGTTAAGGGACTTGCCCAAGGTCACACAGCTAGGAAGTGTTAAGTGTTTGAGACCAGATTTGAACTCAGATCCTCCTGACTTCAGGGCTGGTGCTCTATCCACTGTGCCACCTAGCTGCCCCTGAACTTAATTCTTGAACTAAAACAATTTTTGGCAACAGAACAAAGAGAATAAAAAACATCCCAAAACATTAAAGTAAATTTGTACTTCCAGTTTAGGAAATACAGAAGATAAAGAAAATTTATTTATGGTGAAATTGGGCTAGGTATAGCTAAGGTTTTTTTTTCTATTTAATTCTCTATCTTCCTCATTAGCAGTCTTACTCCTTCAGAACAGACTAACACTGCCTAAAGTAATAATGGGAAATCAGTGGAAAAGGTGTAACTGCCTACTAACTAGACAATGGGATCACTATTTTTGATGAGTTTTCAATGATTCCAAGTAGAAAGGGGAAATAGAAATTTACAGTGTTTGTGTTCTTTTATTTTATCCCAAATGTATCATTCTTCCTCTTATTTGGGGAAAACATGCACCTTGGTAGAAAAAGGAATACTCTTTGGAAAATGCTGAGTTGTGACCATATGAGGTCCTTGTCAGTGTGATCAAGCTAAAAACTGATTAAGGAAATGATGAAAATCTGATGTCTTGGAAAAATAATTTTCCCACAGAGGAATATTGGAAAAAATATCCTATGCTTTTCATTGTGAATAGGAATAGGTAGAAGGTCACCTTCTTTTTTTTCCCTGGTCACTTACATGCACTGAAATGTTCTGTTGAGGTCATCTAAGTTATGTACAGTGAGTCTGGATTAGGAAAGTGCCAAAAAATTCAGTCATCATTTGGAAGGCAAGTGCTTGGGAGGGGGTTGTGGTATTCCTCTATTTTAACAAAAAAACCCTTCTTTTCGTCCCACATATGGGACTAATTGTTGTTTTTTTAAATATTTCAGCTGCCGTGTCATGTCAGGTTGTGTTAGTCATGATGACCTATGGCTATCTGGGATTTTGTGTAAGTGGAACAGAAGACTGAAGAAGCCCACCTAGACTTATGGAGAAGATGAAAAGAGTAATGCACTTTAGTGTGTGACCACACAACACAATAACAACAAAAAATGTTCTACACCCTCTTTAAAAACTACTTTTTGTTTCCATCTTCAGACACAGTGTTTTGAAATCAGCAGTTACTATAAACTAAGAATGGGGCTAACACATTTAAAG